>NC_084634.1:34198607-34386107 GCF_033978795.1 Nerophis ophidion
GGAAGGCAGGGTACACCCTGGACAAGTCACCACCTCATCGCAGGGCCAACACAGATAGACAGACAACATTCACACTCACATACACACACTAGGGCCAATTTAGTGTTGCCAATCAACCTATCCCCAGGTGCATGTCTTTGGAAGTGGGAGGAAGCCGGAGTACCCGGAGGGAACCCACGCATTCACGGGGAGAACATGCAAACTCCACACAGAAAGATCCCGAGCCTGGATTTGAACCCAGGACTGCAGGACCTTCGTATTGTGAGGCAGACGCACTAGGGCTTTGTATATTCAAAATAATTCCCAAATTTGGACGGCTTCTGGCAAATGTCTTTGACGTTTTTACGCAGGCAGACGGACGAGTTTCAAGTGGGGGGAGACACAGTGCCAGGAGTGCAAGATACAAATCAGTCTGGACTGCGAAGCTCCAGTTCCCGACAGTTACGTCAGCTCTTCTTCAACACGAGCTTTGCAACGCTGGTGTAAATATCAATGATGCGTTGGTGCGGTCCACACCTGTAAGCAACCTTGTGTTTTTGTGCGAAAACTGCCCTTTTATCCTGGCGTCTTTCACCGAGCCGGCTTTGAGTAACACAAGTCCGCTCTGGCATCCCTTTCAACATTATCAGGAACCAACAATGACCAACTTCCCTTCCACGGGTAATTGGCATGTTCACATTCTAGATCGTGTAATGTTTTTTTTTGTCTGACGCATCATATGACATCATCAGGCTTCACGGTGGCAGAGGGGTTAGTGCGTCTGCCTCACAATACGAAGGTCTTGCAGTCCTGGGTTCAAATCCAGGCTCGGGATCTTTCTGTGTGGAGTTTGCATGTTCTCCCCGTGAATGCGTGGGTTCCCTCCGGGTACTCCGGCTTCCTCCCACTTCCAAAGACATGCACCTGGGGATAGGTTGATTGGCAACACTAAATTGGCCCTAGTGTGTGAATGTGAGTGTGATTGTTGTCCGTTTATCTGTGTTGGCCCTGTGATGAGGTGGCAACTTGTCCAGGGTGTACCCCGCCTTCCGCCCGATTGTAGCTGAGATTGGCGCCAGCGCCCCCCGCCACCCCGAAAGGGAATAAGCGGTAGAAAATGGATGGATGGCATCATATGACTGATTAGATACTGACAAGTCTTTGCCGAAAAGTCATCACTGTTTCGGAAAAAAACATCACAAAAAATATACGCTGCAAAAAGTCAGTGTTCAAAAACAAGAAAAAAAATAATACAAAAGTCAGGGGTATTTTATATGAACTAAGCCAGGGGTGTCCGAACTGAAAAATCCAATCAAGCGGGGGCCATTTTCATAATTTTTATTTTAAAAAACAATGCAATATATGTATAAAAAATATACATTTAGGCCTCAATGGGTTTTGGTAAAAAAAACATTAAAAATGTTTAGTTGGATTAGATAGATTAGATTAGATAGTACTTTATTTATTCTGTCAGGAGAGTTTCTTCAGGAAAATTAAAATTTTCAGTACAATCCCATTCAAGTTTAGACAAACATTACAGGGAGACAGAACAGGATCGCTGACGGGTCTGCCGGCTTCCAGCGCCCCTTACAAAAAAGATGAGATACAGGTAAACAAGGGGGGGGGAGAAAAAAATAGAAGATTAAAATAAAATAAAATAAAAATCGGTCTTAGCCTGGGCCCTGGAGAGGGGGTGCAGACTGAGGCCAAGGGAAAAAAAAAACAAAAAAAACAACAACTCATGGCCATGGTACACAGCCCTCTTCCATGTGTGTAAGAGGGAAACATCAAACATCAAAGAACACAGAGGACATTAAAGACATTAAAGCATTATTCAGTATTATTATTTTCATTATTATTCAAGTTTTAAATGTCTAGATCAGGGGTCACCAACGCGGTGCCCGCGGGCACCAGGTCGCCCGTAAGGACCAGGTGAGTCGCCCGCTGGCCTGTTCTAAAAATAGCAGCACTTACCAGTGAGTTGCCTCTATTTTTTTAATTGTATTTATTTACTAGCAAGCTGGTCTTGCTTTGCTCGACATTTTTAATTCTAAGAGAGACAAAACTCGAAGAGAATTTGAAAATCCAGGAATATATTTTAAAGAGTTGGTCTTCACTTGTTTAAATAAATGCATTTATTTTTTTACTTTGCTTCTTATAACTTTCAGATAGGCAATTTTAGAGAAAAATACAACCTTAAAAATGATTTTAGGATTTTTAAACACATATACCTTTTAAATTCCTTCCTTTTTCATGGACTCCCCTGCTTATTTCAGCAAGACAATGTCAAGCCACATTCAGCACATGTTACAACAGCATGGCTTCGTTAAAAAAATACAATAAAAAATAATTTTTTTATTGTAAAGAATGATACAACATTTAAAATGTAATTCTTCATTATAGTTTGTTTTTTCGACGAAGAATATTTGTGAAATATTTTTTCAAACATATTACGATTAAAATTTAAAAAAATTATTCTGGCAAATCTAGAAAATCTGTAGAATCAAATTTAAATCTTATTTCAAAGTCTTTTGAATTTCTTTTAAATTTTTTCTTTTGGAAAATCTGGAAGAAATAATTATTTGTCCTTGTTAGAAATATAGCTTAGTCCAATTTGTTGTATATTCTAACAAAGTGCAGATTGGATTTTAACCTATTTAAAACATGTCATCAAAATTGTAAAATTAATCTTAATCAGGAAAAATTACTAATGATGTTCCATAAATAATGTTTTTAATTTTTTCAAAAAGAATCGAATTAGCTAGTTTTTCTCTTCTTTTTTTCAGTTGAATTTTTAATTTTAAAGAGTCAAAATTGAAGATAAACTATGTTTCAAAATTAAATTTTAATTTTTTTCCTGTTTTCTCTCCTTTAAACCGTTCAATTAATTGTTTATTTCATCATTTATTCTCTACAAAAAAAACTTCCGTAAAAGGAAAAAAAATGTTCAACGGAATGACAGACATTTTTTAAAATATATATATATATATATATATATATATATATGTATATATATATATATATATATAGAGAGAGAGAGAGAGAGAGAGAGAGAGAGAGAGAGAGAGAGAGTTATTTATTAAAGTTAAATTGAGCAAATTGGTTATTTCTGGCAATTTATTTAAGTGTGTATCAAACTGGTAGCCCTTCGCATTAATCAGTACCCAAGAAGTAGCTCTTGGTTTCAAAAAGGTTGCTGACCCCTGCGCTAGATCAACATTAGGGAAAAAAAATGGAAAAAACATAAAATATGCAATATTTTCACCCAATAACATTTTTTTTAGGTGGAATATTTGAGATTATATAATAATTGGAGCCTTAATTTTGGATTTTGATTCATTATTATTTTTTGAGCAATGACACTTAAAAACAAATCACACTAAAATAATCGGGGATCCAAAAGTGTCCTACTCATTAAAGTGTTAATAAAAAAATATATTTTTTTTTTTTACCGTTTACTTTTAGCACAATAATCTCAAGATCAACTTCAGATCCATCCGTCAATTATCAGTTGTATTGTTGTTTATGCTTTTTGTTTGTTTTAAAAGAAAACAGCTCAGTTTTTACATATGGCAAAACACAAAATATGCAACATTTTCCCCAAAAAATATTTCAAAGTGGAATATTTAATGCAGGGGTAGGGAACCTATGGCTCTAGAGCCAGATGTGGCTCTTTTGATGACTGCATCTGGTTCTCAGACAAATCTTAGCTGACATTGCTTAACGCGATAATTATGAATAATTTCGCTGGTAATCACAGTGCTAAAAATAACGTGCAAAATATAAAACATTCTCATGCATTTGCATCCATCCATCCGTTTTCTACCGCACCTGTTCAAGAAGTCGCATTGATGGTAAAAAGTATTTTATGTCACGATGGGGGGGTTACAGCTTGCTGCGGGGTCGTTCTCCCAGGAAGGCAGACGGACTACTCGGGACATGGCATTTAGGTAAAAACACGATTTAATTTTAACTAAAAAAATATACAAACAAAAATCGCTCACAAAAGAGGCACAACTTGAGCTAAAGAAAAAATCTAACGCATAAACAGACTAAGAACATAAATCAAACAAAACTTACTTGGCATGGCATGAGGTACGAAACTATGGCAAGGCATGAAACAAGACAGCACAGGGCGACTGACTGGCAAAGACAAGCTTAAATACCGCCTCTGATTAGTGCTCGGGAAGCAGGTGAGTGAGCATTTTGTCCACCCGAGACAGGTGGACAAAATGAGTAACCAAGGAAACCAAACAAGGGAGTGGAAAAAAAAGGAACTTAAAGAGTCCAAAGGACAAACAGCACATGGCCAAACAAAAACATGATCAACAGACATGACATTTTATTTATTATTGGTTAGCTTCAGAATAACAATCTTATTAAAAAGAATAAGAGACTTATTATTCTCTAAAATATTGGTCTTACTTAAAAATGCACGCATTTAGTTGTATTCAATGTTAAAAAATATGATATGGCTCTCACGGAAATACATTTTGAAATATTTGGCTTTCATGGCTCTCTCAGCCAAAAAGGTTCCCGACCCCTGATTTAAACCCAGGCCGCACTTTGGACACCTCTGAACTAAGCAAAATTATCGGCCAATACAACAAGAAAATTTGTGCTCGTCAAGACTTTCCAAAACAAGTAAAATTAGCTAACCCAAATGAACCCAAAAATACCTTGAAATAATAACAAGTGCACTTTTCTTGGTAGAAAAAAAAGACCTTTTTGCTCAAGATGTTGAAAAATATTCTTAAATGAAGTAAATGCTAGTGCCATTATCTTGACATAAAGATATACGCTCGGTATTACATTTCTTGAAACCAGCCAATTTATACTAAAACCTCATTTATTGTTCTTAATGGAAAGGAAACAAGGCAACCACTTGTTACTCTCTGGGTCTCCTAGCCGCTCAGGCAAATCACATTATCTAAAAATGCATTTTTCCATCGACAACATGACATCATCGCGCCAAGTGTGATGATGTCAGCCCGGCCCACGGCCAAAACATTTTAATTTGTAATTTTGAAGAATTTCCCTGAATCTGCACCAACTATTTCTCTCTATATATATATCCATCCATCCCTTTTCTACAGCTTGTCCCTTTCGGGGTCGCTGGGTGCTGGAGCCTAATTCAGCTGTATTTGGGCGGAAGGCGGCGTACACCCTGGACAAGTCGCCACCTCATCGCAGATTTACATATATATATACATATATCATCAATCAATCAATGTTTACTTATATAGCCCTAAATCACTAGTGTCTCAAAGGGCTGCACAAACCACTACGACATCCTCGGTAGGCCCACATAAGGGCAAGGAAAACTCACACCCAGTGGGACGTCGGTGACAATGATGACTATGAGAACCTTAGAGAGGAGGAAAGCAATGGATGTCGAGCGGGTCTAACATGATACTGTGAAAGTTCAACCCATAATGGATCCAACACAGTCGCGAGAGTCCAGTCCAAAGCGGATCCAACACAGCAGCGAGAGTCCCGTTCACAGCGGAGCCAGCAGGAAACCATCCCAAGCGGAGGCGGATCAGCAGCGCAGAGATGTCCCCAGCCGATACACAGGCAAGCAGTACATGGCCACCGGATCGGACCGGACCCCCTCCACAAGGGAGAGTGGGACATAGGAGAAAAAGAAAAGAAACGGCAGATCAACTGGTCTAAAAAGGGAGTCATATATATATATATGTATATATATGTATATGTATGTATATACAAACTTACATGCATGCATACATTAACATATGTATATATGATTGGCACCTGGCCACACCTGGTGTCAATCAGCCCGATTCCTATTTTAACCCGCCTTCCCATCCAGTCTGTGCTGGATTATTGTCGTTAATACCTGTCGCTCCTGTCGTGTCAATGTCATTTTCTACTTGTCGTTCATACTGCTCGTGTAATTGCAGCGTAGCGGTGAGCTATATTTGGTAGATGTTTGTAGCTTACTGTTTTTTGTTCCCTGCTTCCGATTTGTTTGTTCATAGCCCAGTTTGTTATCCGCCTTGTGCGCACCTTTTGTTTGTACCCTTTGTTTGGTTTTGTTTTAGTGTTTAAATTAAAACCATGTTTTCTTACTCAATGCCTGCCGCCTTCTCTGCATCTTGGGGTTCGTCACAAACTAACTCTGACACATACACTCAAGTCTCTTGTTTACATGTTAGCCCAGACCTGGGCATATTAAGGCCCGGGTGTCAGGGACAGACGTGGAAGGAGATTTTTGACAACAAAGTTCCTAAGCTTAGTGATATATCAGATTGTAGGTAGGATTTTTTTACCCTTCACCTTTAAATTTCGCTTTGTTTGTTGTATTTTTGTTGCGTTTCGCTTGAATGTAAAATATGTGGATGGAGAGGGTAGGTGTCGTTCATATTGTTGTCAGTATTCAGTGTTTTATCCTTCCTTGTTAGTATTGTAAATCCATCCATCCATCCATCCATCTTCTTCCGCTTATCCGAGGTCGGGTCGCGGGGGCAGCAGCCTAAGCAGGGAAGCCCAGACTTCCCTCTCCCCAGCCACTTCGTCTAGCTCTTCCCGGGGGATCCCGAGGCGTTCCCAGGCCAGCCGGGAGACATAGTCTGCCCAACGTGTCCTGGGTCTTCCCCGTGGCCTCCTACCGGTTGGACGTGCCCTAAACACCTCCCTCGGGAGGCGTTCGGGTGGCATCCTGACCAGATGCCCGAATCCCCGATTGTAAATCCCACATTCTTTATTTTCATGTACATTCTGAGTTTTTCATTCAGTGAAAAAAAAGGAAAATTGCATTACGTTTTTTAAGGTGGTCTGTCATAAAGTTTTTAGCTTTCAATAATTATTGTGTGGTTTTGCATTAGTGTTCCTAAAAATCCGATATACCGGCCCCCCAGACACATTTGTTTCTCTAAATAATTGCCCAGGTCTGTGTTTGCATTTAAGTTCGGTCTGTGAATATATCAAAGTGGAGTTATCCAACTCGGTTTTTCGGATAATTTTACACCACGATATTAACCGTCAGGAGTTTTACCGCGGTTATCGTTATTACCGTTTATCGTTTCATCCCTACTCTTTGCAGGGCGTCGCTGAGCCGGTTTGAGGTGTTTTTCCCCGTGCTCCTGAAATGTACAGAAAGTGGATGTGCAAGTTTTCAGGTGAGTCAAAGCACACAGAAAGCAATTCACTGAATGTTACTAAGAATAAACAAAGCAATTCAAAAAGGATATTTGCACCTTCCCGCTCAGGCCCTGAACACATATATACAAACCCTGTTTCCATATGAGTTGGGAAATTGTATTAGATGTAAATATAAACGGAATACAATGATTTGCAAATCTTTTTCAACCCATATTCTGTTGAATGCACTACAAAGACAAGATATTTGATGTTAAAACTCATAAACTTTATTTTTTTTTGGCAAATAATAATTAACTTAGAATTTCATGGCTGCAACAGGTGCCAAAGTAGTTGGGAAAGGGCATGTTCACCACTGTGTTACATCACCTTTTCTTTTATGAACACTCAATAAACGTTTGGGAACTGAGGAAACTAATTTTTGAAGCTTTGAAAGTGGAATCCTTTCCCATTCTTGTTTTATGTAGAGCTTCAGTCGTTCAACTCCGCTGTCGTATTTTACGCTTCATAATGCGCCACACATTTTAGATGGGAGACAGGTCTGGCTGGCCAGGAAAGTGCCCGCACTCTTGTTTTACGAAGCCATGCTGTTGTAACACGTGCTGAATGTGTCTTGGAATTGTCTTGCTGAAATAAGCAGGGGCGTCCATGCTTAGATATGTTGTTCCAAAACCTGTATGTACCTTTCAGCATTAATGGTGCCCTCACAGATGTGTAAGTCACCCATGCCTTGGGCACTAATGCACCCCCATACCATCACAGATGCTGGCTTTGCGTCGATAACAGTCTGGATGGTTCGCGTTCCCTTTGGTGAATGTCGAAAATTTCCAAAATCAATTTGAAATGTGGACTTGTCAGACCACAGAACACTTTTCCTCTTTGCATCAGTCCATCTTAGATGATCTCGGGCCCAGAGAAGCCGGCGGCGTTTCTGGATATTGTTGATAAATGGCTTTCGCTTTGCATAGTAGAGCTTTAACTTGCACTTACAGATGTAGTGACAAACTGTATTTAGTGACAGTGGTTTTCTGAAGTGTTCCTGAGCCCATGTGGTGATATCCTTTCGAGATTGATGTCGGTTTTTGATACAGTGCCGTCTGAGGGATTGAAGGTCACGATCATTCAATGTCGGTTTCCGGCCATGTCGCTTACGTGGAGTGATTTCTCCAGATTCTCTGAACCTTTTGATGATATTATGGACCGTAGATGTTGAAATCCCTAAATTTCTTGCAATTGCACTTTGAGAAACGTTGTTCTTAAACTGTTTGACTATTTGCTCACGCAGTTGTGGACAAAAGGGTGTACCTCGCCCCATCCTTTCTTGTGAAGCTGTTTTTATACCCAATCATGGCAAAATCTATTTGAAATGTGGACTCGTCAGACCACAGAACACTTTTCCACTTTGCGTCAGTCCATCTTAGATGATCTCGGGCCCATAGAAGCCGGCGGCGTTTCTGGATGTTGTTGATAAATGGCTTTCGCTGTGCATAGTGGAGCTTTAACTTGCACTTACAGATGTTGTGACAAACTGTATTTAGTGAGAGTTGTTTTCTGAAGTGTTCCTGAGCCCATGTGGTGATATCCTTTCGAGATTGATGTCGGTTTTTGATACAGTACCGTCTGAGGGATCGAAGGTCACGGTCATTCAATGTCGGTTTCCGGCCATGTCGCTTACGTGGAGTGATTTCTCCAGATTCTCTGAACCTTTTGATGATATTTTGGACCGTAGATGTTGAAATCCCTACATTTCTTGCAATTGCACTTTGAGAAACGTTGTTCTTAAACTGTTTGACTATTTGCTCACGCAGTTGTGGACAAAAGGGTGTACCTCGCCCCATCCTTTCTTGTGAAGCGGTTTTTATACCCAATCATGGCAAAATCTATTTGAAATGTGGACTCGTCAGACCACAGAACACTTTTCCACTTTGCGTCAGTCCATCTTAGATGATCTCGGGCCCATAGAAGCCGGCGGCGTTTCTGGATGTTGTTGATAAATGGCTTTCGCTGTGCATAGTGGAGCTTTAACTTGCACTTACAGATGTTGTGACAAACTGTATTTAGTGAGAGTTGTTTTCTGAAGTGTTCCTGAGCCCATGTGGTGATATCCTTTCGAGATTGATGTCGGTTTTTGATACAGTGCCGTCAGAGGGATCGAATGTCACGGTCATTCAATGTTGGTTTCCGGCCATGTCGCTTACGTGGAGTGATTTTTCCAGATTCTCTGAACCTTTTGATGATATTATGGACCGTAGATGTTGAAATCCCTAAATTTCTTGCAATTGCACTTTGAGAAATGTTGTTCTTAAACTGTTTGACTATTTGCTCACGCAGTTGTGGACAAAAGGGTGTACCTCGCCCCATCCTTTCTTGTGAATCTGTTTTTATACCCAATCATGGCAAAATCTATTTGAAATGTGGACTCGTCAGACCACAGAACACTTTTCCACTTTGCGTCAGTCCATCTTAGATGATCTCGGGCCCATAGAAGCCGGCGGCGTTTCTGGATGTTGTTGATAAATGGCTTTTGTTTTGCATAGTAGAGCTTTAACTTGCACTTACAGATGTAGTGACAAACTGTATACAGTGACAGTGGTTTTCTGAAGTGTTCCTGAGCCCATGTGGTGTTATCCTTTCGAGATTGATGTCGGTTTTTGATACAGTGAGGGATCGAAGGTCACGGTCATTTAATGTTTGTTTCCGGCCATGCCGCTTACGTGGAGTGATTTCTCCAGATTCTCTGAACCTTTTGATGATATTATGGACCGTAGATGTTGAAATCCCTAAATTTCTTGCAATTGCACTTTGAGAAACGTTGTTCTTAAACTGTTTGACTATTTGTTCACGCATTTGTGGACAAAGGGGTGTACCTCACCCCATCCTTTCTTGTGAAGCTGTTTTTATACCCAATCATGGCACCCACCTGTTCCCAATTAGCCTGCACACCTGTGGAATGTTCCAAATAAGTGTTTGATGAGCAATCCTCAACTTAATCAGTATTTTTTGCCACCTTTCCCAACTTCATTGTCACGTGTTGCTGGCATCACATTCTAAAGTTAATGATTATTTGCAAACATAAAAGGCTAATCAGTTTGAACATCAAATATGTTGTCTTTGTAGCATATTCAACTGAATATGGGTTGAAAATTATTTGCAAATCATTGTATTCCGTTTATATTTACATCAAACACAATTTCCCAACTCATATGGAAACGGGGTTTGTATATCGCTTCACCTCAATGGCATCACTACAGTCGATACTGAAACGGTGAAAAAAAAACAACACATTTTATCCAACGGTAGACTGAGGGCAACAGAGTGGAGACTGTGGCACGCAATGGCACAACATCCATTTATCCATCCATCCATTTTCTACTGCATGTACTTTTCGTGGTATCGGGGGTTGCGAGCCTATCCCAGCTGCACTCGGTAATGCTAAGATAATGTTTGCTCTTTACAAAAACCAAAACCAGTGAAGTAAGCCCTGGTGTAAATCGTAAAAAAAACAAAAACAAAACAGAATACAATGATTTGCAAATCCTTTCCAACTTATATTAATTGAATAGACTGCAAAGACAAGATATGTAACGTTCGGACTGGAAAACGTAATTTTTTTGTAAATTTCAGCTTATTTGGAATTTGATGCCTGCGACATGTTTCAAAAAAGCTGGCACAAGTGGCAAAAAGACCGGGAAAGTTGAGGAGTGCTCATCAAACACTTATTAGTAACTTCCCACAGGTGAACAGGCTAATTGGGAACAGGTGGGTGCCATGATTGGGTATAAAAGCAGCTTCCGTGAAATGCTCAGTCATTCACAAACAAGGACGGGGCGAGGTACACCCCTTTGTGAACAAATGCACTAAAAAGTTGTCAAACAGTCTAAGAACAACATTTCTCAACGAGCTATTGCAAGGAACATAGGGATTTCATCATCTATGGTTCAGAGAATCTGGAGAAATCACTGCACATAAGTGGCTAAACCCGTGACCTTCGATCCCTCAGGCGGTAGTGCATTAGAAACTGACATCAGTGTGTAAAGGATATCACCGCATGGGCTCAGGAACACTTCAGAAAACCACTGTTAGTAACTACAGTTCGTCGCTACATGGGTTAGTGCAAGTTAAAACTCTACTATGCACAGCGAAATCCATTTATCAACAACACCCAGAAACGCCGCCGGCTTCGCTGGGCCCGAGCTTATCTAAAATGAACTGATGCAAAGTGGAAAAGTGTTCTTTGGTCTGACGAGTCCACATTTCAATCAATCAATCAATCAATGTTTACTTATATAGCCCTAAATCAGTAGTGTCTCAAAGGGCTGCACAAACCACTACGACATCCTCGGTAGGCCCACGTAAGGGCAAGGAAAACTCACACCCAGTGGGACGTCGGTGACAATGATGACTATGAGAACCTTGGAAAGGAGGAACGCTATGGATGTCGAGCGGGTCTAACATGATACTGTGAAAGTTCAATCCATAATGGATCCAACACAGTCGCGAGAGTCCAGTCCAAAGCGGATCCGACACAGCAGCGAGAGTCCCGTTCACAGCGTAGCCAGCAGGAAACCATCCCAAGCGGAGGCGGATCAGCAGCGCAGAGATGTCCTCAGCCGATACACAGGCAAGCAGTACATGGCCACCGGATCGGACTGGACCCCTTCCACAAGGGAGAGTGGGACATAGAAGAAAAAAAAAAAGAAACGGCAGATCAACTGGTCTAAAAAGGGAATCTATTTAAAGGCTAGAGTATACAAATGAGTTTTAAGGTGAGACTTAAATGCTTCTACTGAGGTGGCATCTCGAACTGTTACCGGGAGGGCATTCCAGAGTACTGGAGCCCGAAATGAAAAAGCTCTATAGCCCGCAGACTTTTTTTGGGCTTTGGGAATCACTAATAAGCCGGAGTCCTTTGAACGCAGATTTCTTGCCCGGACATATGGTACATATGGTATTTCAAATGTTTTTTGGACACTGGGTCTTCTGGACCAAAGAGGAAAAGAACCATCCGGATTGTTATAGGCGCAAAGTTCAAAAGCCAGCATCTGTGATGGTATGGGGGTGTATTAGTGCCCAAGGCATGGGTAACTTACACATCTGTGAAGGCACCATTAATGCTGAAAGGTACATACAGGTTTTGGAGCAACATATGTTGCCATCCAAGCAACGTTATCATGGACGCCCCTGCTTATTTCAGCAAGACAATGCCAAGCCACGTGTTACAACAGTGTGGCTTCATAGTAAAAGAGTGCGGGTATTAGACTGGCCTGCCTGTAGTCCAGACCTGTCTCCCATTGAAAATGTGTGGAGCATTATGAAACCACAACGGACTGTTGAACAACTTAAGCTGTACATCAAGCAAGAATGGGAAATAATTCCACCTGAAAGGCGTCAAAAATTGGTCTCCTCGGTTCCCAAACGTTTGCAAAAAGAAATGTTTCTCAGTTCAAACATTAAATATCTTGTCTTTGCAGTCTATTCAATTAAATAAATGTTGAAAAGGATATGCAAATCATTGTATTCTGTTTTTATTTACCATTTACACAACGTGACAACTTCACTGGTTTTGGCTTTTGTATTATTTTTGAGCTGCTTTCAGTGACTAGTTTTGCTTGTGATGGAGCAGCATGCCATGATATGGACCTTATTGTGTATTCGGTAATTTCCTCTCAGTCACTTCCTGTTGACATCCGACCCCTGAAGCGCGTCATGCATGGGACAGGACAGAGTGCAGACTCTTGTCCAGGCCCTCGGTGGCTTAATGACAGCCGAATGAGACAAACAGGCAGGAAGTCGTCTTCTGTGATCTTCAGATTTAAAAGCATCCTTGAGTATTGTTGTGTCGTGTTTGCATCCCCTCAGAAAACTGTTATTAGGACAAAGGCCGGACTTAAAAGCAACTTTAAAAAAGGGTTCTAGCTGAGGTTAAGTGGCTTTTTTTGCTGCTGAAAAATACATATTTAAAGTGTGTATGTAATGAAGTTGAAATTAACTTAGAATTTAATGGCAGCAACACATTGCAAAAAAGTTTGCACAGGGACATTTTTACCACTGTGTTTCATGGCTTTTCCTTTTAACAACACTCAGTAAACGTTTGGGAACTGAGGAGAGCAATTTTTGAAGCTTTTCAGGTGGAATTCTTTCCCATTCTTGCTTGATGTACAGCTTAGGTTGTTTAACAGTGTTTTAGGCTTCATAATGCACCACACATTTTCAATGGGAGACAGGTTTAGACTACAGGCTAGTACACGCACTCTTTTACTATAAAGCCACGCTGTTGTAACACATGGCTTGGCATTGTCTTGCTGAAATAAGCAGGGGCGTCCATGAAAAAGACGTTCCTTTGATGGCAACATACTGTATATTGCTCCAAAACCTGTATGGACCTTTCAGCATTAATGGTGCCTTCACAGATGTGTAAGTTACCCATGCCTTGGGCACTAATGCACCCCCATACCATCACAGATGCTGGCCTTTGAACTTTGCGCCTAGAACAGTCCGAATGGTTCTTTTCCTCTTTGGTCCGTAGGGCACGACGTCCACAGTTTCCAAAAAACAATTTGACATGTGGACTCATCAGACCACAGAACACTTTTCCACTTTGCATCAGTCCATCTTAGATGAGCTCAGGCCCAGCGAAGCCAGCGGCGTTTCTGGGTGTTGTTGATAAATGGCTGTCGCTTTGCATAGTAGAGCTTTAACTTGCATTTACAGATGCAGCGACGAACTGTGTTTAATTACAGTGGTTTTCTGAAATATTCCTGACCCCGTGTGGTGATATCCTTTCGAGATTGATGTCGGTTTTTGATACAGTGAAGGATCGACGGTCACGGTCATTTAATGTTGGTTTCCGGCCATTCCGCTTACGTGGAGTGATTTCTCCAGATTCTCTGAACCTTTTGATGATATTATGGACCATAGATGTTGAAATCCCTAAATTGATTGCAATTGCACTTTGAGAAACGTTGTTCTTAAACTGTTTGACTATTTTCTCACGCAGTTGTGGACAAAGGGGTGTACCTCGCCCCATTCTTTCTTGTGAAAGACTGAGCATTTTTTGGGAAGCTGTTTTTATACCCAATCATGGCACCCACCTGTTCCCAATTAGCCTGCACACCTGTGGGATGTTCCAAATAAGTGTTTGATGAGCATTCCTCAACTTTATCAGTATTTATTGCCACCTTTCCCAACTTCTTTGTCCCGTGTTGCTGGCGTCCAATTCAAAAGCTAACGATTATTTGCAAAAAAAAATGTTTATCAGTTTGAACATCAAATATGTTGTCTTTGTAGCATATTCAACTGAATATGGGTTGAAAAGGATTTGCAAATCATTGTATTCCGTTTATATTTACATCTAAAACAATTTCCCAATTCATATGGAAACGGGGTTTGTGTTTGTATCAGCTTCTGTGTACTCTGTAAATACTCTGTATTTTGGTTTAACATGTGACATTGCTTTCACGACGTGGTTTTCGCAGCTTACTGCGAGGTTTGTTCTCCCGGGATGCAAACGGACTATTCTGGACAAGGCTTGCAGGTAGGAACGTACCGGGATTTAACAATCTTCATTCAAAAAAAAGGTACAAAAACGGAAAACTTGAGTTAAAGTAAATACTTAGCATAGACTATGAACATAGAGAACTTCCAAAACCGTGGCATGAAATAAACACGACTTACGTAGTCCAGGCATGAGACAAACAAAACTTACAGAGACCCTACAAAGAGCGAACAACTCGCAAAAACTATGAAAACCGTGGCGTGGAACAACTAACCAAACTGGCATGGAGCAACTAGCATAACTAGGGAATCAGACCTGAAATGAGCAACGACGCCAGGTTGACTGACCTGGCAAAGGCGGTTTAAATAGTCTCATAATTAGAGCCAGGTGAGCATTCGAACACCAGCGGCAGGTGAAAATCATACGTGTCATGTGTCGGTGGGCTGGATTATGTTTTTGTTATTTTCTTTAGTTTTGGACTCTTTTAGTTCCTGTTTACGCTCCCTTGTTTAGTTACCATGACGACCTATTAGTTTCACCTGCCTCATGTAAAAAACACACTGCTCTAATCAAGAGACTTTTATTCAAGCCTGTTTTGCCAGTCAGTGGTTCTGGCGACATTGCTAGTTTTCACGCCTTAGTTCATGCTGCTCTTCGTCATGCCAAGTAAGTTTTTGTTTATTCATGCCACAGTTTAGTGAGTGTGGTTTCTTGTCCGTAGTTCTGTCTAAGTTGTGGTTTCGCCTCGTGCGCCTTTTTGTTTGTTCCTTTTTTTTATAGTGAAGAATTAAAAATGTTCCTACCTACACGCCTGGTCCAGAGTAGTCCAGTCCGTTTGCATCCCGGGAGAACAAACCCCGTAAGCTGCGTAAACCACGTCGTGACAGCAATGTCACATGTTGAACTCGAGATAACTCAGGACCTTCGTATTGTGAGGCACATGCACTAACCCCTGTACCACCGTGCTGCCCTTATTTTTCAACATATTGAGAAAAAAGGTCTCATATTTGTTTTTTCTACCAAAAAAAGTGCACTTGTTATTAGTGAGAATATACTTATTTTAAGGTCTTTTGGGGTTCGAGGTTAGCTAATTTGACTTCTTTTGGAAAGTCTTGACAAGCCACATTTTCTTGTTCTATTGACAGATAATTTTGCTTAGTTCAAGTAGAACACCCCTAATTTTTGTATTTTTTTTTTCTTCTTGTTTTTGAACACTGACTTTTTGCAGTCTACTGCAAAAACTGAAATCCAAGTAAGATTAAATATCTCAAATAAGGGTGATATTTGCTTATTTTCGGTCTGATAAGATAATTCTTCTTACTAAGCAGATTTTATGTTAGAGTGTTTTACTTGTTTTAAGGGTTTTGGTCCGAAATGATCTCAGTAAGATATTACAGCTTGTTGCTGAGATTTGATGACCTATATTGAGTAAAACATGCTAGTTGAATAGTAGATGGCAGTCAAACATAAGATATGCATGTAGACTGCACTAGGATGGCAATAACATTTGATATGTTCCATTGAAAATATAGACCATTTTGGTTTTGCTTACCGACCTCAAAGCGATTTTATTTGGTACATGGTGTTGAGATCCGATTTTCGGATCTCCACATATTATTGTTTATTGTTTCATTTTTGTATCTCTCTGTCTTTTGACTGTTTATTTCCTGTTTAGTTTTTCACCATGGTTTCTCATTAGTTACACCTGCTACTCTCGGGTCCCGCACACCTGTTACTAGTTATCACCGTCCTTATACAAGCCTGCCTCTTTTTGCTAATCTTTCTGGGATCCAAATTTGCTCTCATGCTAAGGTACGTCTGCTATTCTTATTTGCTTACACGCAACTAGTTACTACTGCTCATCTCTATATGATTATTCACGCTAGCTTTTACGCTACGCATTTTGTATTCTCGCGGGCTGCCACGCCACGCATTTGTTTTATTCCAGCTCTCATGCTGATGCATTGTTTTTCCTTTTTTGTGTGCCTACTTGCCAAGTTTGTGTTTATCTGTTTTTTCTTCCCGGCCTTCGTTGCTGGCGCTTTTATTTGCCTTTGAGCTTAACTCCAGTATTTTTCTTCCCTAGCTCCTTTTGTTATTTAAATAAATTCATTTATATCTTACCTTAGCTGTGTTCTCGTCGACGCATCCACGAGGGGACAACTTTGGCAGCACTATGCCACACAGACGTAACACACGGTGTAATGATAATGTGACCAGTAGATGGCAGTCAAACATGTGTAGACTGCAATATGATGGCAATATGACTCAAGTAAACACCAACATTTTCTATCATCCTTGCACTGCAAAAACTGACATTTAAGTAAGATGAAATATCCCAAATAAGGCTGATATTTGCTTATTTTCTGTCTGATAAGATCATTCTTCTCACTAAGCAGATTTTATGTTAGTGTTTTAATTCTTTTAAGGGTCTTGGTCCTCCATTATCTCAGTAAGATTTTACAGCTTGTTGCTGATATTTTATGACCTGTATTGAGTAAAACATGCTTGAAACTAGAATATCCAGTTTTGCAAAGCTGTGTCATCAACACTTACACGTATAAAACTATTTTTTAAAGCACATATCCTCATGTCAATATAATGGCACTGGCATTTACTTAATTTCAAAATATTTTTCAACATATTTTGCTTACTTCAAGTAGAACACCCCTAATTTTTGTTTGTTTTTTTCTTGTTTTTGATCACTGACTTTTTGCAGTCTACTCTCTCTTACCACAGCTTAAGAAACACGGCTCTATTTTGATTTGTTTTTTAGTTTTTGCACAAAAGCCAACGAAATTCTTGTGCGAACAGTTAACCCGGTGGTGACCCCCTCGCCCGGAAACACAACAGGTGGTCGTCCTTCTTCATCCTCTTCCCCAGAGACAGGTGCTTCCTCCTGTTTTTTTTTTTTTTGTGTGGGGGTGCGGGGGGTGTATGTGTGTCGTGGGGAAGCAGGTCCAATCATTGTTGACTCCTCATAATGGCGGAAAAAGAAGCTTTAATTCATACTCTCGCGGCCCGTGTCAAAACACTCCTTCCCCTCTCTGAAGAAGAAGGAGGAGCCTATTTTTCAAGGCACTCATTCAAAGTGTCAGTGCCTCCCCCCAGGTCGGCGTCAGAGGACAATGCTTCCGTGACCCATATCCGACAGAGACAAACATCCTCTTTGCATGGTAGGGTAGTCCTGATTTTGAGTAGGGAAGAGGAATAGAATGGGCTGGAGCACGGTAGGCAGAGACCATCCGTCCTATGACCCAAAACCATGAACAGCACCGAATCAGGAACAGGCAAAACAATCCAGGTTCATTCAGAAATAGAGATGTCCGATAATGGCTTTTTTGCCGATATTCCGATATTGTCCAACTCTTAATTACCGATACCGATATATACAGTTATTATGCCTAATATATGGGTGTATATTGTAGGGTCCCGGAAGAGTTAGTGCTGCAAGGGAATCTTGGTATTTGTTCTGTTGAGTTACGTAGCGGGCGTTCTCGCGAAATGTGTTTGTCATATGAGGTGGCGACTTGTCCACGGCGTACCCCGCCTCCCGCCCGAATGCAGCTGAGATGGGCCATATTTATTTTTGAAGTCATAAAGTGCACTTTTTTTTTTTTTTAACATTGCCTCAAAACAGCTGCTTGGAATTTGGGATATGCTCTCCCTGAGAGAGCATGAGGGGGTTGAGGTGGGGGGGCGGGGTAGAGGTGGGGGGTGTAGAGGGTAGCTGTTGGTGTGTATTGTAGCATCCCGGAAGTGTTAGTGCTGCAAGGGATTCTGGGTATTTGTTCTGTTGTGTTACGTTGCGGGCGTTCTCCCGAAATGTGTTTGTCATATGAGGTGGCGACTTGTCCAGGGCGTACACCGCCTTCCGCCCGAATGCAGCTGGGATAGGCCATATTTATTTTTGAAGTCACAAAGTGCACTATTTTTTTTAACATGCCTCAAAACAGCTGCTTGGAATTTGGGACATGCACTCCCTGAGAGAGCATGAGGGGGTTGTGGTGGGCAGGGTTGGGGGGGGGACGGGGTAGAGGTGGGAGGAGTAGAGGGTAGCTGGGGGTGTATATTTTAGTGTCCTGGAAGAGTTAGTGCTGCAAGGGATTCTGGGTATTTGTTCTGTTGTGTTACGGAAGGCAGAGACCATCCATCCTATGACCCAAAACCATTAATAGCACCAAATCAGGAACAGGCAAAAACAAGCCAGGTTCATTCAGAACTAGAGATGGCTTTTTTGCCGATATTCCGATATTATCCAACTCTTAATTACCGATATCAACCGATACCGATGTATACAGTCGTGGAATTAACACATTATTATGCCTAATAAATGAGTGTATATTGTAGCGTCCCGGAAGAGTTAGTGCTGCAAGGGGTTCTGGGTGTTTGTTCCGTTGTGTTACGTTGCGGACGTTCTCCCGAAATGCGTTTGTCATATGAGGTGCCGACTTGTCCAGGGTGTACACCGCCTTCCGCCCGAATGCAGCTGGGATGGGCCATATTTATTTTTGAAGTCACAAAGTGCGCTATTTTTTTTAACATGCCTCAAAACAGCTGCTTGGAATTTGGGACATGCTCTCCCTGAGAGAGCATGAGGGGGTTGAGGTGGGCCGGGTTGGGCGGGGTGTAGAGGTGGGAGGAGTAGAGGGTAGCTGGGGGTGTATATTGTAGCATCCCGGAAGAGTTAGTGCTGCAAGGGCTTCTGGGTATTTGTTCTGTTGTGTTTATGTTGTGTTACGGTGCGGATGTTCTCCCGAAATGTGTTTGTCATATGAGTTTGTGACTTGTCCAGGGTGTACTGCGCCTTCCGCCTGATTTCAGCTGAAATAGGCTCTAGTACCCCCCGTCACCCCAAAAGTGACAAGCGGTAGAAAATGGATGGATGTATATTCATTAATGTGCATTGTATCATGTCACAAATTTATAACAAATGGCGACTTCCCAAGAGGAGTTTTATTGTTTTATCTATAAACGAGCAGGAGGTATATTGTAGAGTTAGTGCTGCAACGGATTCTGGGTATTTCTTCTGTTGTGTTTCGGTGCGGGTGTTCTCCCGAAATGTGTTTGTCATTCATTTTTTGGTGTGGGTTCACAGTGTGGCGCATATTTGTAACAGTGTTCAAGTTGTTTACCACCCTCAGTGTGACCTGTATGGCTGTTGACCAAGTATGCCTTGCATTCACTTGTGTGTGTGTGTGTGAAATATTATGTGATCGGGCCGGCACGCAAAGGCAGTGCCTTTAAGGTTTTTTGGCGCTCTGTACTTCTCCCTATGTCCGTGTACACTGCGGCGTTTTAAAAAGTCATACATTTTACTTTTTGAAACCGATAATATCTGATATCACGTTTTGTTTGCAGATAATATCGCCTTATTCCGAACATTCCCGGGCTGTGGCCTCTTCATTCACTTTCACTTTGACGCAACACGGCATCGCCTCTTTCCGCGTCGTCTGAAATCTGAGAGGCGTCGAGATAAATCTGAGCGGGTGGAATCTCGACGGTCGGATCAGTCTCGGTATTCAAACAATGTTCCCTTTTCTTTTTTTTTTTGTACTGACAATGTCATTTAAAGGAAAAACAAAAAACCTGTTTCCAGCGTCAAATCTGCTGTCAGGACGCCATTGAAAACATCGCCTAAATGTCGCCGACAACACGCTTAGTTCAATCAATCAATCAATCAATGTTTATTTATATAGCCCCAAATCACAAATGTCTCAAAGGACTGCACAAATCATTACGACTACAACATCCTCGGAAGAACCCACAAAAGGGCAAGGAAAACTCACACCCAGTGGGCAGGGAGAATTCACATCCAGTGGGACGCCAGTGACAATGCTGACTATGAGAAACCTTGGAGAGGACCTCAGATGTGGGCAACCCCCCCCCCTCTAGGGGACCGAAAGCAATGGATGTCGAGCGGGTCTAACATGATACTGTGAAAGTTCAATCCATAGTGGCTCCAACACAGCCGTGAGAGTTCAGTTCAAAGCGGATCAAAGACAGCAGCGAGAGTCCCGTCCACAGGAAACCATCCCAAGCGGAGGCGGATCAGCAGCGTAGAGATGTCCCCAACCGATACACAGGCGAGCGGTCCATCCTGGGTCTCGACTCTGGACAGCCAGTACTTCATCCATGGTCATCGGACCGGACCCCCTCCACAAGGGAGGGGGGGACATAGGAGAAAGAAAAGAAGCGGCAGATCAACTGGTCTAAAAAGGAGGTCTATTTAAAGGCTGGAGTATACAGATGAGTTTTAAGGTGAGACTTAAATGCTTCTACTGAGGTAGCATCTCGAACTGTTACCGGGAGGGCATTCCAGAGTACTGGAGCCCAAACGGAAAACGCTCTATAGCCCGCAGACTTTTTTTGGGCTCTAGGAATCACTAATAAGCCGGAGTCTTTTAAACGCAGATTTCTTGCCGGGACATATGGTACAATACAATCGGCAAGATAGGCTGGAGCTAAACCGTGTAGTATTTTATACGTAAGTAGTAAAACCTTAAAGTCACATCTTAAGTGCACAGGAAGCCAGTGCAGGTGAGCCAGTACAGGCGTAATGTGATCAAACTTTCTTGTTCTTGTCAAAAGTCTAGCAACCGCATTTTGTACCAACTGTAATCTTTTAATGCTAGACATGGGGAGACCCGAAAATAATACGTTACAGTAATCGAGACGAGACGTAACAAACGCATGGATAACTATCTCAGCATCTTTAGTGGACAGAATGGAGCGAATTTTAGCGATAGTTGAAGAAAAAAAAAGTGTGTTATTTTCTCTCTTTTACTTCCGAAGGCAGGGCTCATTTCCCCTAGGGCCGTTCATTTTCACTGCCTTATCGGCCGCTATCTGTCCCGCGTGGGAATGGGCGCCGGTGATAATTATAGCCCAATCAAGATTGATTGATCAGGTGACGCGAGGAAGGAAGGAAAAGAAGGTGAGAGGGAGGGATGGGAGGTTAAGATGAGCCGAAAGGAAAGAATCGGAAAGGGTTGAGGTCTCTCTCCTTCTCTGTCACGTAGATAAGAGTTGATGATGGAGATCCCCGGCCGACCTGGATGACCTTTAACTGGAGGTGTAAGGTCAGCCGCGCTATTCACGCCGTGTCGCGTAAACATGAGAATAAATGCTGCAAGATGATTGGAGGATGCGGGAAGAACTGTGGATTACATCGGACTGTCATAGACAATTTTAGAGTGAAAAGCAAATTTTATTTTCACTCGCATACAAATCATTTTAACTTGGATTTTATTCCCCTGGCTTCAAGACTCTCCCGAAGATCACTGCAGCGAAGACACAACAAACTCCCTTCTTGTCTCTCTTGGACACACACCTGTTGTTGTGGACTTCGGACTAGCGACGGCAAATATATCAAGGCCGCGGAACAGAGACACACTATGGGCTTATACACACACATCCACCAAAAAAATATACGCCACACATACACCCTCCTGTCCCCCAATCCGAGGCCCTCGACGCTAATCCCGTAGGGGTGATGACATTGAACTACCTTCCCTCTGTTGCTGGATACCTCGAGATCCAGACTGGGCCCCCTTAGGAGCCAAGTCTGGATTGTATTTTTTTACTCATCCTTCCCCAGCGTTTACCTTTTTCCCATCTTTTACGGGGCGCCTTATGGCGACTTATCAGCGTTCTTGTTCTGTAACCCTGTACCCTGTTTGTTTGCCTAATCTCGAGCAGGTTTGTACTGAAAACAAAGTTTTGTTGTACTTGTTGCAATGACAATAAAGACCTATCTATAAGGCTCGTAGGTGTTAGAATAAAATATTATTCACGTTTTTTTATTTTATTTTTATTAACAAACATTTTCTATTCAGGCTCCAGTACTCCGGAATGCCCTCCCCTACATCTGTAGAAGCATTTAAGTCCCATCTCAAAACTCATTTGTCAATCAATCAATCAATGTTTATTTATATAGCCCCAAATCACAAATGTCTCAAAGGACTGCACAAATCATTACGACTACGACATCCTCGGAAGAACCCACAAAAGGGCAAGGAAAACTCACACCCAGTGGGCAGGGAGAATTCACATCCAGTGGGACGCCAGTGACAATGCTGACTATGAGAAACCTTGGAGAGGACCCCAGATGTGGGCAACCCCCCCACTCTAGGGGACCGAAAGCAATGGATGTCGAGCGGGTCTAACATGATACTGTGAAAGTTCAATCCATAGTGGCGCCAACACAGCCGCGAGAGTTCAGTTCAGAGCGGATCCAAGACAGCAGCGAGAGTCCCGTCCACAGGAAACCATCTCAAGCGGAGGCGGATCAGCAGTGTAGAGATGTCCCCAACCGATACACAGGCGAGCGGTCCATCCTGGGTCCCGACGAGCGGTCCATCCTGGGTCTCGACTCTGGACAGCCAGTACTTCATCCATGGTCATCGGACCGGACCCCCTCCACAAGGGAGGGGGGGACATAGGAGAAAGAAAAGAAGCGGCAGATCAACTGGTCTAAAAAGGAGGTCTATTTAAAGGCTAGAGTATACAGATGAGTTTTAAGGTGAGAGTTAAATGCTTCTACTGAGGTAGCATCTCGAACTGTTACCGGGAGGGCATTCCAGAGTACTGGAGCCCGAACGGAAAACGCTCTATAACCCGCAGACTTTTTTTGGGCTCGAGGAATCACTAATAAGCCGGAGTCTTTTGAACGCAGATTTCTTGCCGAGACATATGGTACAATACAATCGGCAAGATAGGCTGGTGCTAGACCGTGTAGTATTTTATACGTAATTAGTAATTTGTATACTCTAGCCTTTAAATAGACCCCCCTTTTTAGACCAGTTGATCTGCCGTTTCTCTTATTTTCTACTCTTCCCCCCTCGCCCTCGTGCAGTGGGGAGCACAGGTCCGGTGGCCATGGATGAAGTTTCTGCTCCGCTGCTCCCAGTCTGTGGAACGCTCTCCCTGACCACCTGAGGGCACCTCAGACTGTGGATGCTTTTAAAAAAGGCTTAAAAACCCATCTTTTCAAAAAAAGCATTTCTATAGACATGCAGGCTGGTTGTAGCCTTGGGCTGTTTCTAGTTTTATATTTTATTTATTTTTATTATTACTATTTTTTACACTGTGGCACTTTGAGGTTGTTTGTTCAACGTAGGGTGCTTTTTACAAATAAAATCTATTATTATTATTATTATTATGAAGTGCTGGCTGTCCAGAGTCGGGACCCGGGGTGGACCCATACTTGCCAACCTTGCGACCTCCGAATTTGGGTGGTTTTAGAGGGGACGGGGGTTAGTGCTGCAAGGGGTTTGTTGTGATCCGCTTCCCGGATCTTATCTTTAGTCTGTTTTTTTGAGTTCTTTTCGGTTTTTTTGATTGTTTTGGACTCTTCCGGTGCTGAGTTTTTTTTTGTCACCATGGTTACTTGATTTGGGCTTCACGGTGGCAGAGGGGTTAGTGCGTCTGCCTCACAATACAAAGGTCCTGCAGTCCTGGGTTCAATCCCAGGCTTGGGATCTTTCTGTGTGGAGTTTGCATGTTCTCCCCGTGAATGCGTGGGTTCCCTCCGGGTTCTCCGGCTTCCTCCCACTTCCAAAGACATGCACCTGGGGATAGGTTGATTGGCAACACTAAATGGTCCCTAGTGTGTGAATGTGAGTGTGAATGTTGTCTGTCTATCTGTGTTGGCCCTGCGATGAGGTGGCGACTTGTCCAGGGTATACCCCGCCTTTCGACTTGCTAGCTTTCGCGCTCTGCCCAATTTCTGTTTGTTTCCCTAGCTCCCATGCTAGTAGCCTTTTGTTTGCCTTTCTGTTTAGCACCAGTGTTTCTGTTCCTAGCCTGTTTTTAGTTTTAAATAAACCATTATTTCTTACCTTTCGCTTTGTCCGAGCCCGATTTGCATCTAGGAAGAGGACCTCCCGCATCACGATGCCATGAAGTCATTACAGGATTCTGTGTATTTTTTCTGTTGTGTTTATTTTGTGTTACGGTGTGGATGTTCTCCCGAAATGTGTTTGTCATTCTTGTTTGGTGTGGGTTCACATATTTGTAACGGTGTTAAACTTGTTTATACGGCCACCCTCAGTGTGACCTGTATGGCTGTTGACCAAGTATGTTTAGGCCGTTTAGGCGGTTAGGGGTTGGACTCCGCCAAGGCTGTCTTTTGTCACTGATTCTGTTTATAACTTTTATGGACAGAAGTTCTAGGCGTAGTCAAGGCGTTGAGGGGGTTCCGGTTTGGTGGCCGCGGGATTAGGTCTCTGCTTTTTGCAGATGATGTGGTCCTATTGGCTTCATCTGGCCGGGATCTTCAGCTCTCACTGGATCGGTTCGCAACCGAGTATGAAGCGGTCGGGATGAGAATCAGCACCTCCAAGTCCGAGTCAATGGTTCTCGCCCGGGAAAGGGTGGAGTGCCATCTCCAGGTTGGGGAAGAGACCCTGCCCCAAGTGGAGGAGTTCAAGTACCTAGGAGTCTTGTTGACGAGTGAGGGAAAGGTGGATCGTGAGATCGACAGGTGGATCAGTGCGGCGTCTTCAGTAATGCGGACGCTGTATCGATCCGTTGTGGTGAAGAAGGAGCTGAGCCGGAAGGCAAAGCTCTCAATTTACCGGTCGATCTACGTTCCCATTCTCACCTATGGTCATGAGCTTTGGGTCATGACCGAAAGGATAAGATCACGGGTACAAGCGGCCGAAATGAGTTTCCTCCGCTGAGTGGCGGGGCTCTCCCTTAGAGATAGAGTGAGAAGCTCTGTCATTCAAGAGTAGCTCAAATTAAAGTTGCTGCTCCTCCACATCGAGGAGGAGCCAGATGAGGTGGGTCGGGCATTTGGTCAGGATGCCACCCTAGGGACGTGTTTAGGGCACGTCCAACCGGTAGGAGGCCACGGGGAAGACCCAGGACCCGTTGGGAAGACTATGTTTCCCAGCTGCCGTGGGAACGCCTCGGGATCCCCCGAGAAGAGCTGGACGAAGTGGCTGGGGAGAGGAAAGTCTGGGCTTCCCTGCTTAGGCTGCTGCCCCCGCGACCCGACCTCGGATAAGCGGAAGAAGATGGATGGATGGACGGATGTGCCGGCACACTGTTTGTACGGAGGAAAAGCGGACACAAAGACAGGTTGTAGAGGACGCTAAAGGCAGTGCCTACGTCCCCTATATTGTTGTCCGGGTAGAAATTCGGGAGAATGGTTGCCCCAGGAGATTTCCGGGAGGGGCACTGAAATTTAGGAGTCTCCCGGAAAAATTGTGAGGGTTGGGAAGTATGGGTGGACCGCACGCCTGTGCATCGGTTGGGGACATCTCTGTGCTGCTGACCCGTCTCCGCTCGGGATGGTTCCCCTGCTGGCCCTACTATGGATTGGACTCTCACTATTATGTTAGATCCACTATGGACTGGACTCTCACTATTATGTTAGATCCACAATGGACTGGACTCTCACTATTATGTTAGATCCAATATAGACTGGACTCTCACTATTATGTTGGATCCACAATGGACTGGACTCTCACTATTATGTTAGATCCACTATGGACTGGACTCTCACTGTTATGTTAGATCCACTATGGACTGGACTCTCACTATTATGTTGGATCCACTATGGACTGGACTCTCACTATTATGTTAGATCCACTATGGACTGGAATCTCACTATTATGTTAGATCCACTATGGACTGGACTCTCACTATTATGTTGGATCCACTATGGACTGGACTCTCACTATTATGTTAAATCCAATATGGACTGGACTCTCACTATTATGTTGGATCCACTATGGACTGGACTCTCACTATTATGTTAGATCCACTATGGACTGGACTCTCACTATTATGTTAGATCCACTATGGACTGGACTCTCACTATTATGTTAGATCCACTATGGACTGGACTCTCACTATTATGTTAGATCCACTATGGACTGGACTCTCACTATTATGTTAGATCCACTATGGGCTGGACTCTCCCTATTATGTTGGATCCACTATGGACTGGACTCTCACTATTATGTTAGATCCACAATGGACTGGACTCTCACTATTATGTTAGATCCACTATGGGCTGGACTCTCCCTATTATGTTGGATCCACTATGGACTGGACTCTCACTATTATGTTGGATCCAATATGGACTGGACTCTCACTATTATGTTAGATCCACTATGGACTGGACTCTCACTATTATGTTAGATCCAATATAGACTGGACTCTCACTATTATGTTGGATCCACAATGGACTGGACTCTCACTATTATGTTGGATCCAATATGGACTGGACTCTCACTATTATGTTAGATACACTATGGACTGGACTCTCACTATTATTTTGGATCCACTATGGACTGGACTATCACACTACTATGTTAGATCCACTATGGACTGGACTCTCACTATTATGTTAGATCCAATATAGACTGGACTCTCACTATTATGTTGGATCCCCAATGGACTGGACTCTCACTATTATGTTAGATACACTATGGACTGGACTCTAACTATTATTTTGGATCCACTATGGACTGGACTCTCACACTACTATGTTAGATCCACTATGGACTGGACTCTCACTATTATGTTAGATCCAATATAGACTGGACTCTCACTATTATGTTGGATCCCCAATGGACTGGACTCTCACTATTATGTTGTATCCAATATGGACTGGACTCTCACTATTATGTTAGATACACTATGGACTGGACTCTCATTATTATGTTGGATCCAATATAGACTGGACTCTCACTATTATGTTGGATCCACAATGGACTGGACTCTCACTATTATTTTTGGATCCAATATGGACTGGACTCTCACTATTATGTTAGATACACTATGGACTGGACTCTCACTATTATTTTGGATCCACTATGGACTGGACTCTCACACTACTATGTTAGATCCACTATGGACTGGACTCTCACTATTATGTTAGATCCACTATGGACTGGACTCTCACTATTATGTTGGATCCACTATGGACTGGACTCTCACTATTATGTTGGATCCACTATGGACTGGACTCTCACTATCATGTTAGATCCACTATAGACTGGACTCTCACTATTATGTTGGATCCACAATGGACTGGACTCTCACTATTATGTTAGATCCACTATGGACTGGACTCTCACTATTATGTTAGATCCACTATGGACTGGACTCTCACTATTATGTTGGATCCACTATGGACTGGACTCTCACTATCATGTTAGATCCACTATAGACTGGACTCTCACTATTATGTTGGATCCACAATGGACTGGACTCTCACTATTATGTTAGATCCACTATGGACTGGACTTTCACAATATGATGCCAGATCCACTCAACGTACAACGTACATTGCACCGCTCGCCCTAGAGGGGGGAGGTCACCCACATCTGCGGTCCTCTCCAAGGTTTCTCATTGTCATCCCACGGGGTTGAGTTTTTCCTTGCCCTGATGTGGGATCTGAACCGAGGGTGTCGTTGTGGCTTGTGCAGCCCTTTGAGACACTTGTGATTTAGGGTTAAATAAATAAGGATTGATTGATTGATGGGTTAGGAATGGGATGGCACCTCCAGTTCAATTGTGAGTCAAGGCAGGTGGCCAAATACTTTTGGCAATATAATGGGCAATTATTTTGCCTCGGGTGGCCAAATTTAGAGAAAAAATATGTCTGAGGGTCGGTATTTCTGATTTTTAGGAACACTAATACAAAACCTCACAATAATGTCTAAATTAAAGTTAAAGTACCAATGATTGTCTCTGCATTAGACCCATCACCCTTGAACACCCCCTGGGAGGTGAGGGGAGCAGTGGGCAGCAGCGGTGCCGCGCCCGGGAATCATTTATGTGTTTTAACCCCAAATTCCAACCCTTAATACTGAGTGCCAAGCAGGGAGGTAATGGGTCCCATTTTTATAGTCTTTGGTATGACCTGGCCGGGATTTGAACTCACAACCTACCGATCTCAGGGCGGACATTCTAACCACTAGGCCAAATGGCTAAAAACGTTATGACAGACCACCTTAAAAAAAAAGGAATGGAATCTATTCTCTTTTTTTTTTTTTACTGAATGAGACACCCAGAATGTACATGAAAATAAAGAATGTGGTATTTACAATATTAACTACGAACGATAAAACACTGAATATTGACAACATATGAACATCACACGTCTTCTCGATTGACATTATTTACAATCAAGCAAGCAACAAAAATGCAACAAACACAGCGAAATATTAATGTGAAAAGAAAATGAAAAAAATAACACTAAACTTTAGAACTTTGTTGTAAAAATCTGCTTGGTGCCTCGTCTGAGCTGCTCTGACTTAGATTACCATAGTAACTAATTAGATTACCATAGTAACTGTCACGATACGCGACTCAGATCGTTTATGGTTTTGCCTTTTGATATGTTTTTCATCTAAAAAAACGGAAATGCTGATTATCGGTCCTGCTAGACACCGACCTCTATTTAATGATACAACTCTAACATTTGACAATTAAACAAGGTGACACGGTAAAGAATCTGGGCGTTATCTTCGACCCAACTCTCTCCTTTGAGTCACACATTAAAAGCGTTACTAAAACGGCCTTCTTTCATCTCCGTAATATTGCAAAAATTCGCTCAATTCTGTCCACTAAAGACGCTGAGATCATTATCTATGCGTTTGTTACGTCTCGCCTCGACTACTGTAACGTATTATTTTCGGGTCTCCCCATGTCTAGCATTAAAAGATTACAGTTGGTACAAAATGCGGCTGCTAGACTTTTGACAAGAACAAGAAAGTTTGATCACATTACGCCTGTACTGGCTCACCTGCACTGGCTTCCTGTGCACTTAAGATGTGACTTTAAGGTTTTACTACTTACGTATAAAATACTACACGGTCTAGCTCCATCCTATCTTGCCGATTGTATTGTACCATATGTCCCGGCAAGAAATCTGCGTTCAAAGGACTCCGGCCTATTAGTGATTCCTAGAGCCCAAAAAAAGTCTGCGGGCTATAGAGCATTTTCATTTCGGGCTCCAGTACTCTGGAATGCCCTCCCGGTAACAGTTTGAGATGCCACCTCAGTAGAAGCATTTAAGTCTCACCTTAAAACTCATTTGTATACTCTAGCCTTTAAATAGACTCCCTTTTTAGACCAGTTGATCTGCCGTTTCTTTTATTTTTCTCCTATGTCCCACTCTCCCTTGTGGAGGGGGTCCGGTCCGATCCGGTGGCCATGTACTGCTCGCCTGTGTATCGGCTGGGGACATCTCTGCGCTGCTGATCCGCCTCCGCTTGGGATGGTTTCCTGCTGGCTCCGCTCTGAACGGGACTCTCGCTGCTGTGTTGGATCCGCTTTGGACTGGACTCTCGCGACTGTGTTGGATCCATTATGGATTGAACTTTCACAGTATCATGTTAGACCCGCTCGACATCCATTGCTTTCCTCCTCTCCAAGGTTCTCATAGTCATCATTGTCACCGATGTCCAACTGGGTGTGAGTTTTCCTTGCCCTTATTTGGGCCTACCGAGGATGTCGTAGTGGTTTGTACAGCCCTTTGAGACACTAGTGATTTAGGGCTATATAAGTAAACAATGATTGATTGATTGATCATGTTTGTTTCTGGACTCTGCCGATCCTTGTTTGAGCACTTCCTTGTTTGTTTTAGTCACCATGGCAACGTATTGTGCTCCTCCTCACGGGCTCCTGTCACACACCTGTTTCCGATTATTATTTTTGTATTTAAGCCCACCTGATTCCTTAGTTCGTCCTCGGTCCATTGTTTGCTTTACGCAACAAGTCACGTTAAGTATTCTGTTCTATGTCTTTCCATGTGCTTCGTTCCGCCTTATCTTGGCGTGCGGTCGGCACGTTATATTTTTGTACTTTTGTCTCCTGCTAAGTTTAGCGCTTTATTTTGTCCTTTTGTATCAGTGTTCTTTTGTTTTAATATATTGAAATCAGATTCTTATCTGAACTCCTTCTGATTGGTCGTTGTGCACCCACGAAGTGGCAACCCCGCGCTACAAGTGCGCCGCGTATACGTGACAGTAACTAATTAGATTACCATAGTAACTAATTAGATTACCATAGTAAGTAATTAGATTACCATAGTAACTAGTATATCATGCAAAAGCACAGATTCTAACCCATCAATCCCATCCATTTTCTACCGCTTATTCCCTTTTGGGGGCGCTGGCGCCTATCTCAGCTACAATCGGGCGGAGGGGGCGTACACCCTGGACAAGTCGCCACCTCACCGCAGGGCCAACACAGATAGACAGACAACATTCACACTCACATTCACACACTAGGGCCAATTTAGTGTTGCCAATCAACCTATCCCCAGGTGCATGTTTTTGGAGGTGGGAGGAAGCCGGAGTACCCGGAGGGAACCCACGCATTCACGGGGAGAACATGCAAACTCCACACAGAAAGATCCTGAGCCTGGATTTGAACCCAGGACTGCAGGACCTTCGTATTGTCAATCAATCAATCAATGTTTATTTATATAGCCCCAAATCACAAATGTCTCAAAGGACTGCACAAATCATTACGACTACAACATCCTCGGAAGAACCCACAAAAGGGCAAGGAAAACTCACACCCAGTGGGCAGGGAGAATTCACATCCAGTGGGACGCCAGTGACAATGCTGACTATGAGAAACCTTGGAGAGGACCTCAGATGTGGGCAACCCCCCCCCCCTCTAGGGGACCGAAAGCAATGGATGTCGAGCGGGTCTAACATGATACTGTGAAAGTTTAATCCATATTGGCTCCAACACAGCCGCGAGAGTTCAGTTCAAAGCGGATCCAAGACAGCAGCGAGAGTCCCGTCCACAGGAGACCATCTCAAGCGGAGGCGGATCAGCAGCGTAGAGATGTCCCCAATCGATACAGGCGAGCGGTCAGTCCTGGTCTGGTGTAGTATTTCAGTATTTTTTGTGTCTTATTAGTATTTTAATTTTCCTGAAGGAATCAATAAAGTGTTTAGGGCACGTCCAAACGGTAGGAGGCCACGGGGAAGACCCAGGACACGTTGGGAAGGCTATGTCTCCCGGCTGGCCTGGGAACGCCTCGGGATCCCCCGGGAAGAGCTAGACGAAGAGGCTGGGGAGAAGGAAGTCTGGGTTTCCCTGCTTAGGCTGTTGCCCCCGCGACCCAACCTCGGATAAGCGGAAGAAGATGGATGGATGGATGGATGGAATCAATAAAGTACTAGCTATCTATCTTGGGAGTCAGGGGCCAGTGCCTGCATACAGCAATCAAAGCCGCATCTGAAGCAGCCGAAAAGAGCAGCCAGTGGCTCTGGCTGAAGAGGAATGACCCTGATTGGGCCCCCAACTGGTGCATCAGGAGGTATGCGGTCAGGCAGACCAAAATCTGACTCAGGGAACCGGACGCCCCTGCCATGCATAGTCCCCTGATATGTCTGCCAACGAGGTGACTTTCATAGCTAATTGGACTTGGGTCGCAAGGTCAGGTCTGATCATCCTCTAGCTGGCCGCCTCTGGAGAGGGTGTATAGTGTTGAAGGCCGAAACACTCAGTGACCCAGAGGAACTTTACTGATGATGCACACCCGTAAATTATTTGATCCTTCAGGTCTTCCATTCACATTCACTGTTCACTTCCAAGGCCAGCAAGTGTATGTGCTCGCAAAGGATGCAAACAACTCATTCTCTTTTTAATTTGTTTTAGGAGTCTTGTTACGTGTTTTTAGGAGTCTTGTTACGTGTTTTAGGAGTAATTTACGTTTTAGATGTTACTGTGCATCTCTTCGGAGTCATTTTATGTGTTTTAGAGTCTTGTTTCATGTTTTAGAAGTTGGTGGTTGTGTTTGTAAATGTTTTACTAGTCATTTTAATGTGTTAAGGCACTTGATGCATTTGTGGTTCACACAAGAGGTGGAACATCTCACTCTGTGTTTTGTGGAATCTATCTATCTATCGATCTATCTATCTATCTATCTATCTATGTATCTATCATTCTATCCATCCATCCATCCATCCATCCATCCATCCATCCATCTATCTATCTATCATTCTATCCATCCATCCATCCATCTATCTATCGTTCTATCTATCTATCTCTATCTATCTATCGTTCTATCTATCGATCGTTCTATCGATCGTTCTATCTATCTATCGTTCTATCTATCGTTCTATCGTTCTATCCATCTATCTATCGATCGTTCTATCCATCGATCGATCGTTCTAGCCATCCATCCATTCATCCATCTATCTATCGATCGATCCATCCATCCATCCATCCATCCATCGTTCTATCATTCTATCGTTCTATCCATCCATCCATCCATCTAACGATCGATCGTTCTAACTATCTATCCATCTCTATCTATCTATCTATCTATCTATCTATCTATCTATCTATCCATCTCTATCTATCTATCTATCCAGCTATCTATATCTATCCATCCATCTATCTATCTATTTCTATCTATCGATCATTCTATCTATCGTTCTATCCATCTATCTATCTATCAATCTATCGATCGTTCTATCCATCGATCGATCGTTCTATCCATCCATCCATCCATTCATCCATCCATCCATCCATCCATCCATCCATCCATTGTTCTATCATTCTATCGTTCTATCGTCATATCCATCCATCCATTTAACGATCGATCGTTCGATCGATCGTTCTATCTATCTATCTATCCATCTCTATCTATCTATCTATCTATCCAGCTATCTATATCGATCCATCCATCCATCCATCCATCCATCCATCCATCCATCCATCCATCCATCCATCCATCTATCCATCCATCCATCTATCTATCTATCTATCTATCTATCTGGTACTACTATGAGGTATTGTAATTGTTGTCACTGCGGTAATGCGGTTTTCTATCACTAGATGGCGCGCTACATTTCCCCCACTCGTCAAAGCAGGCCGGGGTCCGCTCTTGACGGCGCTCGCCGACCGTCGACCGCATCCTGTGCCAAACATCCCCCGGCGCCTCAACTTGTATGTTTGCCTTCCCGAGAGCCTTTTTAAAACACCCACCTCGGGCCTTGGGGCGACTTTTTTCCTTACGCATCTGCCGACGTCAGACTTCCAGAATGGCCTTCCAGTACCCGGCGGCGAGCCGCGACGAGGCGGTTGTAAGTCATGCTAGTTAGCCGCCTAGCCCAGCCTGCGCTGTCATTAACCGGGACTGTGCTAATGTTAGCATGCTAGTTAGCCTCCTTCTCATGCACAAACATTATAACCTTGTTTTAGGATTATGTGTTGAATTGTGACACGAGCTGCTTTTAAATATATATATATATATATGTATATATATATATATATATCTGTATGTGTGTCCTAGGTGGATGATTATCACGGCTACAAAATGCCAGATCCATACAGCTGGCTGGAAGACCCCGACAGCGAAAAGACCCAGGTAATAATAGAATAGAATGGACTTTATTGTCATTACATTTGCATATAACAAGATTAAGGACTCCAATTTAAGGTGCAGTATTGGAAACAAATATGGGGGTGAAATAAATCACACAAGAGAAAACTAGCAATTGAAATAATCAGACTACTATCTATAAAAATAATAAGAAATCCTGTACAATATACAAAACACTGTAGAAATACAAAATACTGTACAATATACACAACAAGATATTAATAAAAACAATAAACTCATTACAACACTTTATGTAGGCTGACCATAGTCTAAAATCCACAAAAGAGGAAACATATATTTGTGCCTAGGTGAAAATTTGCCAATGATACTTGAACTTGCTTTATAAATAATATATTTATCTATTGGCCTACTGAAACCCACTACTACCGACCACGCAGTCTGATAGTTTATATATCAATGATGAAATATTAACATTGCAACACATGCCAATATGGCTGGTTTCCATCCATCCATCCATCATCTTCCGCTTATCCGAGGTCGGGTCGCGGGGGCAACAGCCTAAGCAGGGAAACCCAGACTTCCCTCTCCCCAGCCACTTCGTCTAGCTCTTCCCGGGGGATCCTGAGGCGTTCCCAGGCCAGCCGGGAGACATAGTCTTCCCAACGTGTCCTGGGTCTTCCCCGTGGCCTCCCAACGGTTGGACGTGCCCTAAACACCTCCCTAGGGAGGCGTTCGGGTGGCATCCTGACCAGATGCCCGAACCACCTCATCTGGCTCCTCTTGATGTGAAGGAGCAGCGGCTTTACTTTGAGTTCCTCCCGGATGGCAGAGCTTCTCACCCTATCTCTAAGGGAGAGCCCCGCCACACGGCGGAGGAAACTAATTTCGGCCGCTTGTACCCGTGATCTTATCCTTTCGGTCATGACCCAAAGCTCATGACCAATGGTGAGGATGGGAACGTAGATCGACCGGTAAATTGAGAGCTTTGCCTTCCGGCTCAGCTCCTTCTTCACCACAACGGATCGGTACAACGTCCGCATTACTGAAGACGCCGCACCGATCCGCCTGTCGATCTCACGATCCACTCTTCCCTCACTCGTGAACAAGACTGGCTGGTTTAGTTTACTAAATTACAATTTTACATTTCTCGCGGAGTTTTTTGTTGATAACGTCGCGGAATGATGACGCGTGTTTGTGACGTCAAAAACTGTCAGGAAATATTAGTGCAGCAACACTTACGGCTAAAAGTCGTCTCTTTTCATTGTGCAATTAGACAGTATTCTGGACATCTGTGTTGCTGAATCTTTTGCAATTTGTTCAATAAATAATGGAAAAGTCAAAGTCGAAAGATGGAGTTGGGAAGCTTTAGCCTTTAGCCACACAAAAACGTTGATTCCTTGTTTAAAATTCCCGGAGGTGAAGCTTTACTATGGATCAGAGCTGTCAAGCGAACATGGTTCCCTACCACTTGTCAGCAAGCAGGTTTCGGTGAGAAAATTGTGGTAAAAAGTTTCCACTTTCCGGAGATCAGCTGAGCTTGTGCCGTCCGTACAGCTGCCGTCAACTTCCATCTGACACTGGTGTCACACCAACTATCAGGTAATATTAAACTCAGTAAAACACTAGCAACAATAGAAAGATAAGGGATTTCCCAGATTTATCCTAGTAAATGTGTCTAAAAACCGCGTTTTTTTTTTTAACCTGATTTTTTTTTTTTTGTAGTCCATCGTTATTAATATCCTCAAACACGAATCTTTCATCCTCGCTGAAATTATTGGGGAAATTGTCGTTTTCTCGGTTCGAATAGCTCTTTTTGTTGGAGGCTCCCATTAAAAACAATATGAGGATGTGAGGAGCCATCAACGGGTGACGTAGTCGTCTGCGACTTCCGGTAAAGGCAGGGTTTTTGTGTTTGCTACCAAAAGTTACGAACTTAATTGTCGATGTTCTCTACTAAATTATTTCAGCAAAAATATGGCAATATCGCGAAATGATCATGTATGACTCATAGAATGGACCTGCTATCCCCGTTTTAAATAAGAAAATCTCATTTCAGTAGGCTTTTAAAGTGCTGTAGTGGGAACAAATATGGGGTGAAATAAATAACACAAGAGGTATTAAAGGAAAAAACTAACAATTGAAATAAACAGACTACTATCCAATAAAAACAATAAGCAATCCTGTACAATATACAAAACACTATAGAAATACAAAATACTGTACAATATACAGAACAAGACAATAATAATAAACTCATTACAACACTTTATGTAGGCTGACCATAGTCTGAAATCCCAAAAAGAGGACACATATATTTGTGCCAAAGTAAAAATTTGCCAATGATACTTGAACTTGCTTTATAAATAATATATTTATTTAAATAGAGTAGTTTTTCCTCCTCTGTTGACAGCAGTGTTGGTGCTAGGTATTTTCGAAATGGGGTCCCAGGCATACTTGCCAACCCTCCCGGATTTCCGGGAGACTCCCGAAACTCAGCGCCTCTCCCGAAAACCTCCCGGGACAAATTTTCTCCCGAAATTCAGGCGGAGCTGGAGGCCACGCCCCCTCCAGCTCCATACGGACCGAGTGATGTGTCGACAGCCTGTTTTCACGTCCGCTTTCCCACATTATAAACAGAGTGCCTGCCCAATGACGTTACAACTGTAGAATGATCGAGGGCGAGTTCTTGGTTTCTTATATGGGTTTATTGTTAGGCAGTCTCATTAACATTCCCCCAGCGCAGCAACAACACACAACAGCAGTCACGTTTTTGTCTACCGTAAAGCAGTTTGTCTGCCGTAAACCGCAATGTTGTGACGCTCTTAAACAGGACAATACTGCCATCTACTGTACATGCATATGTGACAATAACATCTACGGCTTTTAGAGCAGTGGTTCTCAACCTTTTTTCTGAGATGTACCCCCTGTGAAATTGTTTTTAATTCAAGTACCCCTAATCAGAGCAAAGCCTTTTTGGTTGAAAAAAAAAAGATAAAGAAGTAAAGTTCAGCACTGTGGCATCAGTTTCTGATTTATTAAATTGTATAACAGTGCAAAATATTTCTCATTTGGAGTGGTCTTTCTTGAACTATTTTGAAAAAAATATATAAAAATAACTAAAAAAATATATAAAAATAACTAAAAACTTGTTGAAAAATAAACAAGTGATTCAATTATAAATAAAGATTTCTACACATACTGCGATGAGGTGGCGACTTGTCCAAGGTGTACACCGCCTTCCGCCCGATTGTAGCTGAGATAGGCACCAGCGCGTCCCCAAAGGGAATAAGCGGTAGTAAATGGATGGATGGATAGCTGCAAATATACTCCTCCCCTCTTAACCACGCCCCCAACAACCCGCCCCCAACCACGCCCCTTGCCCAACCCCCACCACGCCCCCCACCTCCCGAAATCGGAGGTCTCAAGGTTGGCAAGTATGGTCCCAGGGACCCCATCAAGTCATAAAAATGGGGTCCCACTTTTTTGTAAGTGTTTTAAAAAGAAATAAGTGAAGTGAATTTATATAGCGCTTTTCTCTAGTGACTCAAAGCGCTTTACATAGTGAAACCCAATATCTAAGTCAATGGTTCTTAACCTTTTTTCAGTGATGTACCCCCTGTGAACATATTTTTAATTCAAGTACCCCCTAATCAGAGCAAAGCCTGTTTGGTTGAAAAAAAGAGATGATTTCTGATTTATTAAATTGTATAACAGTGTAAAATATTGCTCATTTGTAGTGGTCTTTCTTGAACTATTTGGAAAAAAAAAGATATAAAAGTAACTAAAAACTTGTTGAAAAACAAACAAGTGATTCAATTATGAATAAAGATTTCTACACATACAAGTAATCATCAACTTAAAGTGCCCTCTTTGGGGATTGTAATAGAGTTCCATCTGGATTCAATTCTAAACTTTTCTTCACAAAAAAAGAAATATTTAACATCAATATTTATGGAACATTTCCACAAAAAATCTAGCTGTCAACACTGAATTTTGCATTGTTGCATTTCTTTTCACAGTTTATGAACTTACATCCATATTTTGTTGTAGTAGTATTCAATAAATATATTTAAAAAGGAATTTTGAATTGTTGCGATTGTAGCTGAGATAGGCACCAGCCACCCCAAAGGGAACAAGCGGTAGAAAATGGATGGATGTTATTTTTAGAATATATTTTAAAAATATCACGTACCCCTTGCCATAACTTCAAGTACCCCCAGGGGTACGCGTACCCCCATTTGAGAACCACTGATCTAAGTTACATTTAAACCGGTGTGGGTGGCTCTGGGAGCAGGTGGGTAAAGTGTCTTGCCCAAGGACACAACAGCAGTGACTAGGAAGGCGGAAGCGGGAATCGAACCTGCAACCCTCAAGTTGCTGGCACGGCCACTCTACCAACCGAGCTATGTCGCCCCAAACGTTTGCATTGTCCTGTTATAGGGCTGGGCGATATATCGATATACACGATATATCGCAGGTTTGTCTTTGTGTGATATAGAAAATGACTATATCGTGATATTCGAGTTAGGGCTGGGCGATAAGGTCTTTTTTTAATATCTCGATATTTTTAGGCCATATCACGATACACGATATATATCTCCATATTTTGCCTTAGCCTTGAATGAACACTTGATGCATATAATCACAGCAGTATGATGATTCTATGTGTCTACATTAAAACATTCTTCTTCATACTGCATTAATATATGCTACTTTTAAACTTTCATACAGAGAAGGAAATCACAACTAAGTCAATTGACCAAAACTGTATTTATTAAACAGTTATTAAGCAGTGGCACAAACGTTCATGTCATTTCCAAAACAGAAAGTGCAAGATTGTCAGAGACATTTTAAGTGTAAAAAAAATAAGCTGCATAATAGGAAATCATTTAGTGTTCGTCCCTCGCTAAGTGGTAGGTTACTACGGACGTTATTAAATTCTGTTGAGTATTTTGAGATAGGCGCCAGCGCCCCCCGCGACCCCGAAAGGGAATAAGCGGTAGAAAATGGATGGATGGATGGATGTTGATGTGGAAATGGTTGCTTCGACATAATGTGGGTGTGGCACCGAACGGAGATGTTGACATGCGGAGTAAAAGCACTCTTCATTCTCTCGGAGGTGACTTTTCAAATGATGTTACACATTAGCAGTAATGCTACTTTTGATTGCAACGCCTTTTCCCCACACTTGACAAATTCCCATTTGAAGCCAAACCACCGCCAGACAGGGACCCCCTGCTGTGTTTCTTGGGAATTATTTCTTCCTTCGTTTGCACCTTCTTTCTCTCGTATTACCACTTGCACGGCTCTGCTAGCATCACAGCTAACATTACCCATGCTGCTACTTTTCATTACCGCCTGGGCGTATACGCATTTGACCTATGGTAATTGTGGACCGAGAGAAAATTATTGTAACTATTAACCATCCTCTAATTAGAATCCCCTCTGCTATCAGGGCATATAGGAAATTAAATGTCAACACAATCATGCAAAACACTCAATGTAAACAAAAGGAATATTTAAGAAATTATTCATAAATCAGAATAGTTTTATCGCCATTGTTTGAGAGCGAGTTTACAAACTACGAATAAAGTGTGACAAAATAGTGCACATGTAAACAGAAATCTGAGAAGAGCAATTTTTTTGCAGGTTCATTGCCTGGAAATTAATGGGTCTGTGTAGTTTTTTATTTGGTCTGTTATTCTTATTTAAGTAAGGGAATTAATTTGTTATTAAGTAATTACTATTAGATCAAATTATTATGTTAAAGTACCACATTTTTTGTATTCTATTCAGTCAGTCCTGCACTTTAATTTCCACTTGTTGTTTCCATACATCCCAATAGGGAACGGACAAGAGTTGAAAATAAAAACTTAGCCCGCCAAAGGACTATGGTCCAGTTTGGGAAAAATGCTTTTCCTGTTTCATCCGCAACTAATTGGCTTTCTACAGCACTCGATCTTGAATTTCTCTTCTCACTCCATGCAGAGAATCAACAGCCAGACAACAAGATGGCACAAGCAAACTTGATAGTTGATACCTTTACGCAATTGGCTGTTAAGTGTGTCCCTCCCATTGCTCACTGGCCACTTACTGTTTTGCTAGGTTACAGCAAGTGCCTTTCTTTCCGGTTTATTCCGACCAGAACATATATATATATATATATATATATATATATATATATATATATATATATATATATATATATATCAAACACATTTTTTTATTGATACCTATTATGTCTCTATTGCAATATACAGGTATATTGATATCATTTTACTGTCCCAGCCCAAGGTCATACAATTATTTGATTTTGTGTTTACCCACCAGGCGTTTGTCACTGCTCAGAACCAGCTTACATTGCCCTTTTTGGAGCGCTGTGAGGTTCGAGATCTGTTCAAGGAGCGCATGACTGAGCTGTATGACTATCCCAAGTATAGCTGTCCTTTCAAAAGGGGAAGCAGGTAAGTTGAGCATGAACAAAAACAACAACAACCAAAATCAGGCCAAGAACAACCCTAAGGTGTCACACTTAACACCTGCGGTCCACCATGTATGAATGATAATAAGACCAGCATATAGTGGTGCGAGTGTGCCCTCTCTTAGGCCTTAGTACCAGTCAATTAGGTTATTGTATTGCTCTGATAACCCATTTGTCTGATGTCCATTCATCTTAATATGCAGGTATTTTCACTTCTACAACACTGGCCTTCAGAACCAGAGTGTAATGTATGTGCAGGAGAGCCTTGATGCAGAACCTGCTGTCTTTTTGGATCCAAACACATTTTCTGATGATGGGACAGTTGCCCTGCGAGGTATAAACAAAGTCTTGTAAAAAAAAAAAAAAATGCATTTGCTTGTCAATTATTTCCTAGCTGTGATGGTGTTTTTCCTCCTCTATAAGGCTACGCATTCTCAGAAGATGGAGAGTACTTGGCTTATGGAACTAGTGCCAGCGGGTCTGACTGGGTGGAGATCCACTTCCTGCGCGTGGAGGGTGCCAAGCTGTTGGATGACTGTCTAGAGCGGGTCAAGTTCAGCTGCATGTCCTGGACCCATGATGGGAAGGGACTTTTCTACAACTCCTACCCTAAGCAGGAGGGCAAGAGTGATGGTGAGTTCAAGAGAAAACAATTATACTTTTCTTTCCACTTTTGTTAAAAAAAAAATAAATAAAATAAAAGACATGCACCTGGGGATAGCTTGATTGGCAACACTAAATTGGCCCTAGTGTGTGAATGTTGTCTGTCTATCTGTGTTGGCCCTGCGATGAGGTGGCGACTTGTCCAGGGTGTACCCCACCTTCCGCCCGATTGTAGCTGAGATTGGGGCCAGCGCCCCCCGCGACCCCGAAAGGGAATAAGCGGTAGCAAATGGATGGATGGAAAATAGCATTACTGTTTGGTTTTTTTTGTACAGGCTGACGTTATTTACCATATTTTTTGGAGTGTAAGTCACACCTGCCGAAAATGCATAATAAAGAAAGAAAAAAAACATATAAGTCGCACTGGAGGAAAAGTCGCATTTTTGGGGGAAATTTATTTGATAAAACCCAACAGCAAGAATAGACATTTGAAAGGCAATTTAAAATAGATAAAGAATAGTGAACAGGCTAAATAAGTGTACGTTATGAGGCATAAATAACCAACTGAGAAGTTTCCTGGTATGTTAACATAACATATTATGGTAAGAGTCATTCAAATAACTATAACATATAGAACATGCTATACGTTTACCAAACAGTCTGTCACTCCTAATTGTTAAATCCGATGAAATCTTATACGTTTAGTCTCTTACTTGAATGAGCTAAATAATATTTTTTGATATTTTACGGTAATGTGTTAATAATTTCACACATAAATCGCTCCTGAGTATATGTCGCACCCCTGGCCAAATTGTGAAAAAAAAATGTGACTTATAGTCCAAAAAATTGTTCGCACCATTGACCCGTATGTTTTTTTTTAAGGCACGGAGACATCTACCAACTTGCACCAGAAGCTGTACTTCCACATTTTGGGAACGCAACAATCTGAGGACGTGCTGTGCGCCGAGTTTCCTGATCAACCTAAGTGGATGAGTGGAGCCGAGGTAATTTCTTGTCCTGAACTGAGGTAGAGCTTGTTTTTTAGAGGTGGTTGATGGTGTAAGTTTGAATTGTGCAGGTTTCGGATGATGGCCGCTATGTGCTGCTGTCCATCAGGGAAGGTTGTGACCCTGTCAACAGATTGTGGTATTGTGACCTCAAGACTACCCCTAAGGGCATCACAGGCATGTTTGACATTACTGTAATCATTTTGTGTTTTTGTTATTTATTGGCTATACAAATATTTGGGTTTTTATTGGTGGTCATCTTTCCTCTTCGCAAATCCAGGACTTTTGCCATGGGTGAAGCTTATTGACAACTTTGACGCCGAGTACGAGTATGTAACCAACGAGGGGACAGTTTTTACATTCAAGACAAACCTGGACGCCCCACGTTACCGCCTCATCAACATCGACTTTGCCTCTCCGGCTCAGAACAACTGGACCGAGCTCATCCCTCAGCATGATAAAGACGTCATCGGTGACCACTGCAGCATCTTTAAAAACATGCCCAAAATATTTAGTATTTTTTTAGCTCACCGGCATTCTTCTCTCCTCTCACAGTATTCGCCACCTGCACATACTCCAGATACCTGTTTGTGTGCTTCCTCCATGATGTGAAGAATGTCCTGAAAATGTATCTTCTGAGCTCGGGAGAGGAGCTCAGGACCTTTCCTCTGGATGTCGGCTCCGTGGTCGGATTCACTGGACGCAAGAGGGACTCTGAGATCTTTTATTATTTCACCTCCTTCCTCTCACCAGGTACCACTCACCTGTGATCATATTAGTTTGATTGCAAGATGTTGTAATGCTGATTTTTTTTTTTCATTGGAACTCATGGAATATATCCATTCCAACAATATTTAAGTAACATTTGTATAGACCCAACTCAATGCGCCCTCTGCTGGGTGCTACAAAGTACTGAATCCATCACGCCTGCTTTGCTTCATCCGTGGCGCTTGGGGGTATGGGGAGGGTGTTGGTTTAGCCATAATTAGGCGTGCAAATCCTATTATTCTGCCATCTGATGTAATACACCCAATGTCTCCATCTTATATGCATTGAAGTTTAATGTTATTCCAAATAATGGCAGCAAATATACACGTAATGCACGTAATCTGTGACATTTTATCTAGGGCTGGGCGATACGGTCGAAAAAATATTTCTCGATATATTTTTACTTAAACTCGATATTGGATATACATCTCAACCAATCGTGACTCATTTTATTTTTGATTCAGCCAATTTGATTAACTTTAAATGTGTACTATCACAGACTTAAAACCGTTAGTTATTTTTTGTTGTACATTAAACTATGGTTCTTTTTTTGTTTTATTTAAAGTTAATAAGGATACAATGTTATGCAAAGGTGGGCAAAATTATGACAAATTTATAGACAAATAATACACAGCGGAGAGTGGAGCGAGGAAGTGCAAAATGTCACGATTGTTATTAAGCAGTGGCTCAAGCGTTCATGTAAATTCCAAAAGAGAAAGTGCAAGATTGTCAAAGACATTTTAAAACAAGCTATGAGTGGATTTTCGTGTGTGATGTCACTAAGATGACGTATCGAAACAACACAAAATTAAAGTGCACTTTTTGTACAGAACGCCACTACACTAGTTTAAAACAAATAAAGTGCACTTTTGTGCATTATGTGACACAAGATATTTCAATAAATGTCAAATAAAAATGAGCTGCAAAATAGGAATTTAAATAGTGTATGTCCTTCGCTATGTAGTAGGTTCCTGTGGACCTTATCGCCTTCTGTTGTTGACTTTTTTTTCATACGGTGTTGATCTGGAAATGGTTGCCTCGACATTTTGTTGGTGTGGCACCGAATAGAGATGTTGACATGTGGAGTTTCAACCACTCTTCATTCTCTAGCGGGTGATTTTTCAAATGGTGCTACACATTAGCAATGATGCTACTTTTTGTAGCAGCGTTTTTGCCTCATACTTGTAAAACATCTTCCAGCTTGAAGCCAAACCACCACAAGACGATGGACTCCCTGCTGTTTTTCTTGGGAATTAATTCTTCCTTCATTTGTTACCACACCGCTAGCATCACAGCTAACTTTACCATGGCGCTGCCTGTCTGCTCCACGAGAGCATATGACGTTGCGACAGTATGTGACGTATGTAAGAAGGTGCGCTTGTTTTATGTCTCTGTGAGAAGCAGAGACAACAAAGAGTTAGAAAAGCCTGTAGTGTCATGCCCGCAGCTGAAAGCAACTGCGTGAGAACGCAGAGACTGACCCTATATTCGATATATCGATCAGCTCTACCTGCAAGCAAAATAAATAAAACAATTTCTGCAGATCTTTTTTTTTTAATCGAAATTAAGTAATGTAATTTTCAATGAAATCATAAAAAGGCTAAATAAACATGACATATATTTTGTTTTTTGTTCATTATTATTATTAACATTTCAGCTTTTTCTCATTCCATGAAACCTTTAACTCTAATTATCCATTTAGAGAAAAACACCCACGTTTTGCGGCTGACTTGCGTGTCATCAATGGGATACCTCTGTTTGACCTCGTTCTCCAGGCCGATGAGAAGTGTTGGCACTCGACGGAAAAGTGTCTTCAGACGCTTATTCAGCACAATTGCTCGCCGTTAGTCGTGCAACTCCAAGGAGACAAGCAGCTCTTGCACTAAAGCAGCATATTGCGCAGACACCCACAGCTGGCGCCGTCTAATAACAGCGTTGCCGTCTTCAATTCACGCCTAGCTCGACTCCACGGAAGTCTGTGCAGTAAAACAAGGTGACTGGCAGCCCATACAAAATGGCCTATAGCCTGCTTTTTAAATGTTTATATCGCCAACAATCACCTCATTGGATGGTGGCAGCCAAAATTGTCACTCTTATTAACATTTTATTAATTATGCAGCTCTAAAATCAACACAGCTGTAATTCAGACTTCAATGATGTCAGAACCTCTGTGAAACGTCATCACACACTCCTGTGGCAGGATACCCGCAGGGTAAAACCAATTAAAATTATTTATAATAAATGTTTTGAACTTGAGGGGAAAATGCACTCATCTAATTTTGCCTATAATTCACAATCCTTTTTGTAAGACAAGAATACATGTCTTTTTATGCATAGTAACTACTAAATAAATGCGATCAAAAAGACGCTTACAATGGAGCCTATGGGAGTGCCTCTATTTGGCCTATAAAGCGCAATAAAAATCCTAACACCTCCATTAAGGGTTTTTTTATTTATTTATTTTGTCCTGTCCAGCTTCTCAGGCAAATCATATAGTTGATGTAGATGCCCACATCGGCTGTTCAGATTTACTTTACAAAAGAGAAGTGTAGGATACTTCTCTTGTTACCTTATTTGTATTTGACTTTATTAAATGTATTGATATTATCATTTGCTGCAGAAGGGGATAGAAAGAGAAAAAAAGGAAGACAGAGGGGGAAATTGTGGGAACAAGAGGGGGATTAGACAGAGAGACAAAAACAACAGCAAACACAATAATAACAACAACCGTTAAGGGTTTTATATACAAGCTGTAAGTATATATGTAATGTAGTAACAGGCACATTTATAATAACTTGTAATATTTGTATATTCTGATAATTTTAGGTGTACGGCGGCACATTAATTTCAAAAGGGCATCACAACGTTAGCTTTTTCATTCGACAACATCACTGATTACTACTAATCATGAGAGCCAACAAACAAAAACATCACTTACTGTACAATGTCTGCATGTGTTTCTTGCCATTCATACATATAAGTAAACATTGATTGATTGATTGATTGATTGATACATCCTAAATTAGACGCCAAATTTGACCAACTTGTTGGAGTATGTCCTAATCATTCTATCATTATTTATGATCACGAAAAAACTTCCCCGAGCTTTGAGGCGAGTTAGCAGCTCACGAGTTGATGTCAACAAAGCCAAACAAGCTAGTCAGCTCCCTCTTTGACTTAGAACTCCTTTTTATTGTCATTCAAATAGGAAATTTCCAGCACAGATAAGAACAAAATTTCCTTAACATAAGCTCATGGTAGTGCAGCAGAAGAAAAAAAGCAATAAGGAGCATATGCAGTTAAATATATATATATATATATATATATATATATATATATATATATATATATATATATATATATCCATCCATCCATTTCCTACCGCTTATTCCCTTTCGGGGTCGCGGGGGGCGCTGGCGCCTATCTCAGCTACAATCGGGCGGAAGGCAGGGTACACCCTGGACAAGTCGCCACCTCATCGCAGGGCCAACACAGATAGACAGACAACATTCACACTCACATTCACACACTAAGGCCAATTTTAGTGTTGCCAATCAACCTATCCCCAGGTGCATGTCTTTGGAAGTGGGAGGAAGCCGGAGTACCCGGAGGGAACCCACGCATTCACGGGGAGAACATGCAAACTCCACACAGAAAGATCCTTAGCCTGGAATTGAACCCAAGTAATATATAAATATATATATAAAAGAAATATATAGATTACTGTACAGATAAATATATTGCACTTTTTCACATGTGTCCACGTTTATGGATGTATGTTATATTGTCTTTTTTATTCCAGCGAGTTAATCCATTTTGGGGGAGGTTGAGGGGATAATTTAATTATGATGCGTTCAAGAGTCTTACAAAAAAAATATTGGTTTATTGCTTTATCATCACCTGTTCAAAATCTCTTTAGAAAATCTAGAACTTTTGTTGCGTTTCTTAGGTAGTTGACGCGAAGAAATTGTGAAAACTTTCTTCTTTTTGCACCCAGCCATCATTTACCACTGTGACTTGACCAAGGAGCCACTGCAACCTCACATCTTCAGAGAGGTCACTGTCAAAGGCTTTGACCCTTCGGACTACCAGACCACCCAGGTAGTCTTAAAAAAAATGGTCGTATGGGAGAAAACTACTGTAATTACTGTCTGCTGCTCCTGTCCAGTGTCGTTTCCATCTTGTGATGATCTTCCCTCTCCAGGTGTTCTACGCTTCCAAAGACGGCACAGAAATCCCCATGTTCATCGTTCACAAGAAGGGAATCAAAATGGACGGCTCCCACCCGGGCTTCCTGTACGGCTACGGCGGCTTTAACATCTCTATCACGCCCAGCTACAGCGTCTCCCGTCTCATCTTCGTGCGGCACCTCGGCGGAGTCCTGGCCGTCGCCAACATCCGGGGAGGTGGCGAGTATGGCGAGACCTGGCACAAAGGTAATGAGGGGAGAGCAGACTTGGGCAATTTAAGGCTGGGCCACATGTGGCCCGTGAAGCTTTTTAATCTGGCCCGCTGGACATTACCAAATATTTTTAGACCTTTTAAGATCGAAAATGTAGCTGCTATTATGATGTGCAGTGATGTTTCCACATGAGTAAGTCTTGAACCATACAAAGTATTTCAATTAGAGATGTCCAATAATGGCTTTCCGATATTCCGATATTGTCCAACTCTTAATTACCGATTCCGATATCAACAGATACCGATATATACAGTCGTAGAATTAACACAATAGTTTGCCTAATTTTGTTGTGATGCCCCGCCGGATGTATTAAACAATGTAACAAGGTTTTCCAAAATAAATCAACTCAAGTTATGGAAAAAAATGCCAGCATGGCACTGCCGTATTTATTTTTGAAGTCACAAAGTGCATTATTTCTTTTAACATGCCTCAAAACAGCAGCTTGGAATTTGGGACATGCTCTCCCTTAGAGAGTATGAGGAGGTTGAGGTGGACAGAGTAGCGGGTGGGGGGGGGATATTGTAGTGTCTCGGAAGAGTCAGTGCTGCAAAGGTTTCTGGGTATTTGGTTTGTTGTGTTTATGTTGCAGTGTGGCGCTTATTTGTAACAGTGTTAAAATTGTTTATACGGCCACCCTCAGTGTAACCTATATGGCTGTTGACCAAGTATGCCTTGCATTCACTAGTGTGTGAAAAGCCGTAGATATTATGTTATTGGGCCAGCACGCAAAGGCAGTGCCTTTTAAGGTTTATTGGCGCTCTGTACTTCTTGTGTACCACTCTGTACAGCGGCGTTTTGAAAAGTAATACATTTTGCTTTTTGATACCGATAATTTCCAATATCACATTTTAAAGCATTTATCGGCCGATAATATCGGCAGTCCGATATTATTGGACATCTCCAATTTCAATGGTGGGAATCTGCGCTTTTGCATGACATACTAGTTACTATGGTAATCTTAGGAAGGAGATTTTTACGACAAAGTTCTAAAGCTTAGTGATATGTCAGATTGTGGGTGGATTTTTTTTACCATTTGCGTCCATATTTCGTTGTTTGTTGCATTTTTGTTGCGTTTTGCTTGATTGTAAAATATGTCGATCGAGAAGGGGTGTGACGTTCTTGATATTCAGTGTTTTATCGTTCATAGTTAAATCTTGTAAATCACACATTCTTCATTTTTATGTACATTCTGGGTGTCTCATTCAGTAAAAAAAATTAAAATTCTGTTCCGTTTTTTTAATAAGGAGGTCTGTCATAACCTCTTTAGCATTTAATCAGGCATTATTGTGAGGTTTTGTATCAGTGTTCCTAAAAATCTGAAGTTTTTCTCCAAATTTGGTTACCCCGAGGCAAAGTAATTGCCCAGGCCTGAGGTAGAGGGACACTATGCATCATGCATTAAATAATCTTGCGTGATTTTTTTTGTTTACCCTGTATGTGTGTACCCATACATTATATTTCTCTTTTTAGCTGGTATGTTGGCAAACAAGCAGAACTGCTTCACAGACTTCCAGTGTGCAGCAGAGTATCTCATCAAGGAGGGATACACCTCCTCGTCCAAACTCACCATCAATGGAGGCTCAAACGGCGGCCTTCTCGTAGGTGCGTCATTAAGAGGCTGTAACAAAACTACCTCCTCCTTCTGCCCCAGCCATCATTGACGTATGCTCTTCCCTCCCCAGCGGCGTGTGTAAACCAACGACCCGAGTTGTTCGGTTGTGCTGTCGCCCAAGTCGGTGTCATGGACATGCTCAAATTCCACAAGTTCACCATCGGCCATGCCTGGACAACTGACTTTGGCTGCTCGGACGACAAAGAGCAGTTTGAGTGGCTGATCAAGTAAGTAAAACACATGGTCACTTATTATTAGGTAGCTACGTTCAGTAATTCAAAGGGCTGCAACGGTACTGTACTCAGTTTTTGGACCCTGGTTTCGGTTCGTGTTTGGTAAATATTTTGTGTTAAGAAAAAACAACTTTCTCTCTGATCCAAATCGTCTATATTTTGCTGGTCAGCAGAAAAACTGTATTTTGCAGTTAAAAATATCACCGGTGTACTGAATTTTATAAGACGTTTCTTAAAGGAACACTGCACTTTTTTATTTATTTTGCCTATTGTTTGATTTTTTTGGTTTACTTTGGGTAAACACGCTATTTATGCCAAAACAACTTGTCTCCAACTTCCACATTTGCAGCTTCGAGTCGCTTTCGCCTCACTCCGTCTGCTTCCATGTGCTCCAATGTTTCACCCTAATCTTCGTGCTCGCTTCTAGAAGCAGCAGTTCATCCTCTGTAGATTCAGGTTCAAAAAGATAAGGTTGTGAATCCTCATTTGTCCAAAAATATTCGTCTTTGTTTTTTGTTACCAAGTCTATCATGATTACATATGATTCGGAAGTAGGAACACACATCCTGTGCTGTGGAAACAGAAATCAATATGTGAAAGAATTCAGTCCTGGCATGGATTAAATTGTTCAAAATACAGTAAATATAGAACGCTTCACATATTATTATGAACGTGTTTGTAACTACGTTATATATATACTTAGTGTGTATACAAATCGTTGATGGAGGTTTTTGCAGTTGTCTCATTGGGGTTTGAAGGCTACAACAACCAAGCATTTTTTTTAATCATTTTTAAAATCCAAATAATAAAAAACAAAAGATGTGTGTTCTTGATTCCCATAATGATTGTGAATGATAGCACACAGTTTTTTTTTACACTCTGACTCTCCCAAATTCAAACTGCACTTTTCAATGTATTTTCATAAAATATACCGGAAGCTATATGAGTTAATAAATGTCCGCAAAATGGGTCACTGCTTCCCAGTAAGGTGTGATGGTCTGTCTTGCACTTGTGTGTACGAAGTCAAGAAATAAGAAGCAATTTAGCATTTAAAAGTGTTGTGTTAGTTACTGTTAACTTAAAGGCGACGTGTACTTTTTTTGGAATTATGCCTGTCGTCCACAACCATTGTGTTTACTTTTTATATTTATTTATTCGCACATTATAAACAGTACAAAAGGTAACATTGTTAAAATACGAAGAGACAAGAAATTAATAATAAGAAATACGTAATAAGAAATAAGTGCAGGTCAGAAAAGAAACTCAAAAAGTTCTTATGCAAGGTTCTCACCTAAAGCAGTAAATTGACAAACAAAATTAAACATAGTACTGTATTTTTGGACTATAAGGCACACTTTAAAAACCTTTCATTTTCTCAAAAATTGATGGTGGACCTTTATAACCCGGTGCGCCTAATGTACGGAATAATTCTGGTGGTACTTCCGACCTTGAAGCAATTATATTTGGTACATGGTCTAATTATAAGTGTGACCAGTAGATGGCAGTCACACGTAAATGTAAATGGGTTACACTTGTGTAGCGCTTTTTTTACCTTCAAGGTACTTGAAGCGCTTTTACTTTATTTCCACATTCACTCATTCACACACTGATGGTGGGAGCTGCCATGTTAGGCCCTAACCACGACCCATCAGGAGCGAGGGTGAAGTGTCTTGCTCAAGGACACAATGGACATGACTCGATTGGTAGAAGGTGGCAATCGAACCAGGAACCCTCAGGTTGCTGGCACGGCCACTCTCCCCAACATGTACCACGCCGTCCCCAGGATAAATAAGCAACCATGTCAGCATTTTTTTTTTACTTTGGCATCCATGCATTTTAGGTAGCATTTTATAAATGCTCAGCTGCAGTGCTTACTTATTGACGGTGCTTGTCGTTTTGTTATTAACACTCTATATATTGATGCATGGTCAGTTATATTTAAATACTGACAGTAAGTCCACATAAGAAATAGGTGTTGACTGCAGAGTAGAATATAATGGAATGAGAATAGAGTAGAATGGACTTTATTGTCATTATATTTGCATATAACGAGATTAAGGACTCCATTTTAAGATGCAGTAGTGGGAACAAATATGGGGTGAAAAAATAAATAACACAAGAGGTAATAAAGGAAAAACTAACAGTTAAAATAAACAGACTACTATCTAATAAAAATAATAAGCAATCATGTACAATATAACACTATGACTGAACTATGATGTTAAATGGCCAAAAATACAAAAAGGCAGTGTTTTCTTAGTTTTTTCTGCACAGCCATCTAATCACATTCAATCAGTCTGTCGCACTTTAAAATGGGAGGTTAAGTAGGGAATATTTAAAGATGGGGAGCTAATAAGGCCTCTTTACCCGAGCATTCATTTGTTTCCTAACTGCTAAAACATTGCATAAAATGATTTTTGTTGCTTTTGGTTCATTTTGATTCCATATAATCCCTGAAAACCTTTGAAAATGTAAACTATATAACTACATACAGAAAGTCAATTATTACTTTATGAGCGTGGAGCCTTCAGTTGTATAGAATGAAAGCACACCTAATCTCACATTGTTTCCCCACACTTCCACACCTCTCGGCATATGTGCCCCCTCCCCCCTCCTCATCCCATCCCAGATACTCCCCACTTCACAACATCCGAGTCCCAGAAGACAACGGGGTCCAGTACCCCGCCGTCCTCCTGTTGACGGGCGACCACGACGACCGGGTGGTGCCCCTCCACTCGCTCAAATACATCGCCACCCTGCAGCACACCGTGGGCCGCGACGCCAAGCAGGTCAACCCTCTGTTCATCCTGGTGGACACAAAGTCGGGCCACGGCGCCGGCAAGCCCACCAGCAAAGTCATCCAGGAGGTGGCCGACACTTACGCTTTTATCGCTCGCTGTCTCAAAATCTCCTGGGTTTAAACAAGCCACACCTGTTGCGTGCGTTCCTGTCTCGTCCTCCTTTACCGCAGAGAACTTTAAAAGAACACAAGTTAACGGACAACACATCCCACAGCTTTCTCCTAATGCAGTGGTTCTTAACCTGGATTCGATCGAGTCGGGCTCAGGGGTTCGGCGGAGGTCAAGACACAACCGACTCCTCGGGTAAATAAAAACTTCTCCCGATCGGCTTATTACGGATACGGCAACAGCAGAAGACACTGATTTGCAGGTGTGTCATTTGTTGTGAGTTTATGCACTGTGTTGGTTTTGTTCTTTGAACAAGGTGATGTTCATACACGGTTCATTTTGTGCACCAGGAAAAAAACATGGTAACACTTTAGTATGGAGAACATTCACCATCAATTAGTTGCTTGTTAACATGCAAATTAGTAACATATTGGCTCTTAACTAGTCATTAAGTACAACCCTAACCCTCAAACCCTGACCAAATAACTCAAAATTAAGTCTTTGTTACTTAGAATATGTTCCCCATACTAAAGTGTTACCGAAAACATATAACTTTGGCTTGAATTTGAAAAAACAACAACATATTTTTCACTAAAGAAGGGTTCGGTGAATGCGCGTATGAAACTGGTGGGGTTGGGTACGTCCAACAAGGTTAAGAACCACTGTCCTAATGTCATCACTTCGAGGCAAACTTACTGTAATCAGCCAATCAGCTGCTGTCATGAGTGTGTATTTACATTCTGTATTATTTATTGTTTACACATTCATCAGGACACTATTGTGAGCAAGGCTAGGCTGCTACTGCACGTTAGCAGTGTCTCTACAACTAGTTTGTGAGTAAGTGTGTATATGTGTGTGTGTGTGTGTCATTCCCCGTACATGCAGAAAGATTTCTACCTCTTGACATATGCTGATTGTTCCACCTTTAGAAAGGGAACACAACAATGCCACAGCCACAATAAACCTTTTTTAAGCAGGGACATCCATAGACTGGTTTCTTATTCACATTCAGATTGCATGGAAACACTGTGTAACAATGCTGTACAGACACTAATACTTTGATAAACTGTACTAACAAAAACTATACAACCATGGTTTTTACTTAGTGAAGCTTCCCCAGAATTAAAGTAATGGGTCACATTCTACAAAACCAGTGAAGGTGGCATGTTGTGTACTTCATAAATAAAAACAGAATACAATGATTTGCAAATCCTTTTCGTTCAATTGAATAGACTGAAAAGACAAAATATTTAATGTTTGAACTGGAAAACTTTATTTTGGCAAATATTAGCTCATTTAGAATTTCATGCCTGCAACTTGAGGAACAGAACCATTTGGATTGTTCTATGGGGGTGTATTAGTGCCCAAGGCATGGGTAACTTACACATCTGTGAAGGCATCAGTAATGCTGAAAGGTACATACAGGTTTTGGAGCAACATATTTTGCCTTCCAAGCAACGTTATCATGGACGCCCCTGCTTATTTCAGCAAGACAATGCCAAGCCATGCGTTACCACAGTGTGGTTTCGTAGTAAAAGAGTGCGGGTACTAGACTGGCCTGCCTGTAGTCCGGACCCATCTCCCATTGAATATGTGTGGCGCATTATGAAGCCTAAAATACCACAACGGAGACCCCGGACTGTTGAACAACTTAAGCTGTACATCAAGCAAGAATGGGAAGTAATTCCACCTGAAAAGCTTCAAAAATTGGTCTCCTCAGTTCCCAAACATTTACTGAGTGTTGTTAAAAGGATATGAAAATGTAACACAGTGGTAAAAATGCCCCTGTGTGTTGCTGCCATTAAATTCTAAGTTAATGATTTTTTTTTTTTTAAATATGTTTCTCAGTTGGAACATTAAATATCTTGTGTTTGCAGTCTATTCAATAGGATATAAATTGAAAAAGATTAGCAAATCATTGCATTCTGTTTTTATTTACGAATTACACAACGTGCCAACTTCACTGGTTTTGGGTTTTGTTCTATATATTTAAAGATATACAGTACATGCCTACTGCAGTTTTTTTTATAATTTGCTTTTTAACTAAGCGAGAACCAATTTTCAAAGACAATAGAGCAACAATGGTTCATTAATTCCATTAAATGAATGTACAGTATATCCTTTTTAGTTAAGATTACCCAAAACTTATATTCAATACCAAAAGAAAAACTGTTTTTCAGCAACGCATTCAATAGTTCCATCCTGCTGTACAAATCTTGAAACAATTATTTTGGTACGCACTCAAAAATGTTTGGTTAAAAAACAATCCAATTTTAACCCTACAGCTGGTTCAAAAATGGGCGAGGCCCTTATTTTTCTGTAAATTTTTTCAACCCAATTTTTGAGTTTATTTATTCTCAAAGTTGAGTTATGCTAACTCAATGTTGGTTGATTCATAACCCAACATTTGGGTTGAATGTATTTAAAACAAAAGCTGAATTATGCCCATCATAAAGTTCTCTACAAGAAAAAAGTAACTTTAAAAAAATTAAAAAAGCTTTTACACAAAAATGCGTTACTCATTGAAAAACAACCCAAAAATGGTTCATCATTTTGAAAACCCAGAAATTTACTTATAATCATACTATTATAACCCAAAAAAACGGTTTGCTCTTCATGAAAAAAACTCCAAAATTTAACCCAACACTTGTAACTCATAGATTGGGTTATCAAAATAACCCAGCATTTTTAGTCTGTACACACTAAAAAATGTTGGGTTAAAAAACAATCCAATTTTAACCCTACTGCTGGTTCAAAAATGGGCGAGGCCCTTATTTTTCTGTTAATTTTTTCAACCCAATTTTTGAGTTCAATTATTTATTCTCAAAGTTGAGTTATGCTAACTCAATGTTGGTTGATTCATAACCCAACATTTGGGTTGAATGTATTTAAAACAAAAGCTGAATTATGCCCATCATAAAGTTCTCTACAAGAAAAAAGTAACTTTAAAAAATTTAAAAAAGCTTTTACACAAAAATGCGTTACTCATTGTAAAACAACCCAAAAATGGTTCATCATTTTTGAAAACCCAGAAATTTACTTATAATTATACTATTATAACCCAAAAAAATGGTTTGCTCTTCATGAAAATAACTCCAAAATTTAACCCAACACTTGCAACTCATAGATTGGGTTATCAAAATAACCCACACTAAAAAATGTTGGGTTAAAAATAACCCAATTTTAACCCAACTGGTGGTTCAAAAACCGACGAGCCCCTTATTATTTCTGTTATTTTAACTCAACATTTTGGGTTAATTTTTTCAACCCAACTTTTGCATTGAATTATTTAACTCAATGTTGGTTGATTCATAACCCAAACTATTGGGTTGAATGTATTTAACACAAAAGCTGAGTTATGCTCACCACAATGTTGGGTTATTACCAACCCAACTATTGGGTTGTGCAATTTAGCGCTCCTTGACCCAATAGTTGGTTAAAAATTATACATTTTACTGGTTTGTCTTACTCCTTCCCAACTACTGATCAAACTTATTTTTATCAATTAAAATATACTCAAAAGTAAGATATGAGCGACATTTTTTTTTCACAAGAATAGGGTCATAGTAGTCCTATACAGCATGTTCAAATATGTTCATGTACATAAGATGTGTGATTGTAAATCATGTTAATCAGAATAATCCATAATAAAATTTCCTTCAAGAAAAATGTAACTTTTTAATTAAAAAAAAAAAAGCCTTTTACCCAAAATGGTGTTACTCATTGAAAGGATGGGAGGGTGTGTTCCAACCAATGTGGGATCACACTCTTCAGCCTTCCTGGTAAGGTCTATTCAGGTGTACTGGAGAGGAGGCTACACCGGATAGTCAAACCTCGGATTCAGGAGGAACAGTGTGGTTTTCGTCCTAGTCGTGGAACTGTGGACCAGCTCTATACTCTTGGTGCGGTCCTTGAGGGTGCATGGGAGTTTGCCCAACCAGACTTGGAGAAGTCCTGTGGGGAGTGCTCAGAGAGTATGGGGTATCGGACTGTCTGATTGTGGCGGTCCGCTCCCTGTATGATCAGTGTCAGAGTTTGGTCCGCATTGTAAGTCGGACCCGTTTCCAGTGAGGGTTGGACTCCGCCTAGGCTGCCCTTTGTCACCCATTCTGTTCATAACTTTTATGGGCAAAATTTCTAGGTGTAGTCAGGGCGTTAAGGGGATCTGCAGGATTAGGTCCTGCCTTTTGCAGATGATGTGGTCCTGATGGCTTCATCTGGCCAAGATCTTCAGCTCTCATTGGATCGGTTCGCAGCCGAGTGTGAAGCGACTGGGACGGGAATCAGCATCTCCAAGTCTGAGTCCGGTTTGGGGAGGAGACCCCGCCTCAAGTGAAGGAGTTCAAGTACTTCGGAGTCTTGTTCACGAGTGAGGGAAGAGCGGATCTTGAGATCGACAGGCGGATGGGTGCAACGTTTTCAGTATTGCAGACGCTTTATCGATCCGGAAGGCAAAGCTCTCAATCTACCGGTCGATCTACGCTCCCATCCTCACCTATGGTCATGAGTTTTGGATTATGACCGAAAGACAAGATCACGGGTACAAGCGGCCGAAATGAGCTTCCTCTGCCTGGTGGCGGGGCTCTCCCTTAGAGATAGGGTGAGAAGCTCTGTCATCCGGGAGGAACTCAAAGTAAAGCCGCTGCTCTTCCACATGGAGAGGAACCAGGTGAGGTGGTCAGGATGCCTCCCGAACGCCTCCCTAGGGAGGTGTTTCTGGCACGTCCAACCGGTAGGAGGCCACGGGGGAAGACCCAGGACACATTGGGAAGACTATGTCTCCCGGCTGGCCTGGGAACGCCTCGGGATCCCCCGGGAAGAGTCGGACCAAGTGGCTGGGGAGAAGAAAGTCTGGTCTTCTCTGCTTAGGCTGCTGCCCCCGCGACCTGACCTCGGATAAGCAGACAAAATGGATGGATGGATTGAAAAACAACCCAAAAATGGTTCATAATTCTGAAAACCCAGAGTTAAATAACACCCTAATAACTCCAAAAATTGATCACTCTTCATAGAAATAACTCTAATCATAAAATGGGGTTATCAAAACAACCCAGCACTTTTTTTTTTTTTTTAGTTTGTTTACATTTTGTTGCAATTATAATGGTTCTCATTGACTTGCCTGTTTTTTTTAAGCATTATTTTTTTTATAGATTGTTTACATTTTTTTGCAATTATGATGGTTCTCATTGACTTGCCTGTTTTTTTCAAGCATTATTTTTTTTTTAGAGTTTGTTTACATTTTGTTGCAATTATGATGGTTCTCATTGACGTGCCTGTTTTTTTTTAAGCATTTCAGAAACCTACCAGCAGAGGGCGCCTCAGTAACAACAAACCGGCATCATTGGAATAAAGACACTGCAACACCTGTGGGCAGAATGACTCGCTTATTATGGTATGTTTTTTTTTGTCTTTGATTTTTAACACAGGAATACAACGTTGATGTTCATATTTTGTGATCTATACACATACTAACGCATATGATTTGTGTGTTAAGATTGAAAAACACACTTTTATTAACTTTGCCTTGCTTTTTTTTATGGAATTTTTTCTTTTACTGAAAATGCAGTAAATTGTGTTTTCTAATAGAAATGGTGATTGAAGTCCCAAAAGGGAGGTTGAGGGAGTTTGGGGGTGGGGGACAAGCCTGCTGAGAGGGATGTTTGGACTGCAGGACTCCATGGAGTTATTCTGCACCTCATTATCTCCTTTTAAATGCCAACACTTTGCAGGACTCCCCTGCAGTTAAAAGTTTTAGTGTCCGAGCGTGGAAATGACAAAAGGATGCTTTAAACAACTCTTGTAAATGTTAACATCGTGCATGTTGGAACTAGCTGCTCATCTTGCAATGTGACGATTAAAAATTCATGTATGGAAAATGTCTTTAATTGCAGACATAAGAAGCCTTGATGCGAAATGCGGCTCGGAGCGCAACATTTTTTTTATTGAGCTCCAGGAGGGATGGCAGCGGAATTTCTTGCAGGTAAGTCACTTTTTTTTTTTTTTTTAATTATTTAACTTTAAATGTTTTGACACCACAATGCATGTCTTAAACAAAAGCGCATCAAATATCTTCGTTTAATATATTTTTTAGCTAACCAATTCAAAACATTAAAGAATGCATAGACTAATTCAAAAGTGTTTATTTGAAAAATAAATTGAAAAAAATACGAAAATAATTTAAGCTGCTAAAAAGGTAAGTTAAACGTAAAAAAATAAGTCATACTAACCTTTAAAGTCGAAAATGTAAACGAAAAGTCGCGTTTAGGAGCCGGAAGTTGATAGTTTGTGCGCGTTATTTTTTATTTTTATGTTTCCCGCGGCTTCTCTTAAAACGCCCTTCCCATGCCATGCCGTCACCGATATCGCGTTCAAAAGTGTTTTCTTTGTTATTGAAGCTTTAAAATAAATCCTTTTTTACTGCGTTTTTATTTCACTTATATAAAAAAAAGGGGCGGCAAATTGTTAAAAAATAATCCAACTATTTTATATCGCCGTTAAAAAAAGATGTCGCTTTAATTAAAAATAATGTTTAAATTTTATATAATGAAATAATAGGGAATATTTATATTATATATTTTTTACATTCGCATGTATGGGTTTCGCGTTCAAGCCGGCAAGGCGCATGCGCGCTTTTTTTTAAAGCCCCTAAGAAAGCGCGAATAATTTAAATGAATAATTCGTTCGTTTAAATGCTTAAACAACGAAATCTCCCCGATTTCATCCCTGAACACGTTTTTTGACTTTGACAAATACAGCAGATGTGAGAAAACTAAGTAAGAGATGTTAATTGAAAGAGTGAAATAATAATAATAATAATAATAATAATTGTTGTAAAAAAAAACAACACACATTTCTGCTTGGAAAAAAACAACTTCCAAGCACTTGTGGAAGCCGCAGCTATACCTGCTTGGCACCCCTCAACTACACCATTGTTATGGGCTGCATGCAAAAAAGGTGACTGATTGGTGACTGGAATGCATGAAATAAGCGACAAAAACAACCCCCTCTTCACTAAAAAATGAAAAGAGAGAGACGAACTCTGTGAACTCCTTTGAAGTGCACTGACAGCAAGTCGGGGTAAAAAAGACACATTTCCTCTGGGAGCCTGCAGGCTGCATGGCTTGCCTGCATGCCGACATGCATGCATTGTGTGGGGGGTTGGGTCGGGTCAACTGGGGTGAGGGAGTCCAAAGTCTCTCCTTAGGAAGCTTGGAATAATATTCCAGCTGCACAGAATTTTACTCCAAAACACAGCAAGCTTGCACTTTGTACCATGCGACTTACCTTTTTCAGACTTCTGTGTTTATTATAGGGAATTTTTACACACTAAAAACATGCTGGGTTATTTTCATTTTCATGAAGAGCAATCCATTTTTGGGGTTATAAGGTTTTTTTTAACTCAATTCCTGGGTTTTCAAAATTATTTAGTGTTATTTTTCAATGAGTAATATATATTTGAGTAATATATGTTTTTATATTTTTTCCCTTCAACTTTTTTGTTGAAGGGAATTGTATTATGAGTAATCTCACACACTAAAAAATGTTGGGTTAAAAAATGACCCAATTTTAACCCGACTATGGGTTCAAAAACGGATGAGTCCCTTTAACTAAATTTCTGGGTTTTCAGAATTATGAACCATTTTTGGGTTGTTTTTCAATGAGTAACGCATGTTTGGTTAAAAGGCTTTTTTTTTTAATTAAAAGTTTACTTTTTTCTTGAAGGGAATTTTATTACAGATTACTCTCACACACTAAAAGATGTTGGGTTAAAGAAATAACCCAATTTTAACCAAATGGTTGTTCAAAAAAGGACGAGCCCCTTATTTGAGTTATTTTAACTAAATTTCTGGGTTTTGAGAATTATGAACCATTTTCGGGTTGTTTTTCTATGAGTAACGTATTTTTGAGTAGAAGGCTTTTTTTAAATAAAAAGTTACTTTTTTCTTGAAGGGAATTTTATTACGGATTAATCTCACAGACTAAAAAATGTTGGGTTAAAAAATGACCCAATTTTAACCCAATGGTTGTTCAAAAAAGGACGAGCCCCTTATTTGAGTTATTTTAACTAAATTTCTGGGTTTTCAGAATTATGAACCATTTTTGGGTTGTTTTTCAATTAGTAACGTATTTTTGAGTAGAAGGCTTTTTTTTAAATAAAAAGTTACTTTTTTCTTGCAGGGAATTTTATTACGGATTAATCTCACAGACTAAAAAATGTTGGGTTAAAAAATGACCCAATTTTAACCCAATGGTTGTTCAAAAAAGGACAAGCCCCTTATCTGAGTTATTTTAACTACATTTCTGGGTTTTCAGAATTATGAACCATTTTTGGGTTGTTTTTCGATAAGTAACGCATTTTTGGCTAAAAGGCTTTTTATTTTTTAATAAAAAAATTCCATTTTCCTTGAAGGGAATTTTATTACGGATTAATCTCACACACTAAAACAGGTTGGGTTAAAAAATAACCCAACTACTGGTTCAAGAAAGGACAAACCCCTTATTTGAGTTATTTTAACTCAACATTTTGGGTAAATTTTTTTCAACCCAACAATGGCATTGAATTATTTAACCCAAAAGTTGAGTTATGCTCTGTAAAAAATTATTGTTATGCTATACTTTTATTCTTGAATTGTGATTTCCTGACATTTATTGTAGCCAAATGATCAAGCTTAAGATCAAACTGGGGCTGAAAATGTGTTTGTTAAAAAATGTTGGGTTAAAAATAACCCAATTTTAACCCAACTGCTGGTTCAAAAAAGGACACGCCCCTTATTTGAGTTGTTTTAACTAAATTTCTGGGTTTTCAGAATTCTGAACCATTTTTGGGTTGTTTTTCAACGAGTAACGCATTTTTGGGTAATAGGCTTTTATTTTTATTATTAAAAAGTTACTTTTTACTTGAAATGAATTTTAATATGGATTAATCTCACTCAGTAAAAAAAAATGTTGGGTTAAAAAATAACCCAATTGCTGGTTCAAAAAAAGACAAACCCCTTATATGGGGGCGATATAGCTTGGTTGGTGAGCGGCCGTACCAGCAACTTGAGGGTTGAAGGTTCGATCCCCGCCTCCGTCATCCTAGTCAATGCCGTTGTGTCCTTGGGCAAGACACTTTACCCACCTGCTCCCAGTGCCACCCACACTGGTTTAATTGTAACTTAGATATTGGGTTTCACTATGTAAAGCGCTTTGAGTCACTTAAGGAAAAAGCGCTATATAAATATAATTCACTTCACTTCACTCATTTGAGTTATTTTAACTCCACATTTTGGGTTAATTTTTTTTGTAACCCAACTTTGGCATTGAATTATTTAACCCAAAAGTTGAGTTAAGCTCGGTAAAGCGATTCTTGTTGTGCCACACTTTCATTTTAGAATTGTGATTTGCCGACATTTATTGTAACCAAATGATCTAGCTTAAGTACTAAAAGTTGGGCTGAAAATGTGTTTGTTAAAATGACGTTTGAAGAAAAAAAAATAGTTTAAAGTATTTTACACACTATAAATATTTGGGTTAAAAAATAACCCAATTTTAACCCAACTGTGGGTTCAAAAAAGGACGAGCCCTTTATTTGAGTTATTTTAACTAAATAAAACTAAATGTTTACCATGAATTGATTAACAAGTTGAAAAACTTATCCGGGTGTTACCATTTAGTGGTCAATTGTACGGAATATGTACTGAACTGTGCAATCTACTAATAAAAGAATCAATCAATCAATCAATTCTGGGTATTCAGAATTATGAACCATTTTTGGGTTGTATTTCAATGATTAATGCATTTCTGGGTAAAAGGCTTCTTTTTTTCTTTTAATTAAAAGTATTTTTTTTTTCTTTAAGGGAATTTTATTATGGATTAATCTCATACACTAAAAAATGTTGGGTTAAAAAAGAACCCAATTTTAACCCAACTGCTGGTTCAAAAAAGTACCAGCCCCATAATTGAGTTATTTTAACTCAACATTTTAGGTTAATTTTTTTCAACCCAACTTTGGCGTTGAATTATTTACCCCAAAAGTTGAATTATGCTCTATAAAGCAATTCTTGTTATGCTATACTTTTATTTTCGATTGTGATTGGCTGGCGTTTATTGTAACCAAATGATCTAGCTTAAGTACTAAAATATCAAACTGGGGCCGAAAATGTATTTGTTAAAAAGAGGATAGTCCAAAGTGTTCTACGCATAAAAAAATGTTGGGTTGAAAAACAACCCAATTTTAACCCAACTGCCGGTTCAAAAACGGATGAGCTCCTTATTTGAGTTATTTCAACTCAACATTTCTGGGTTTTCAGAATTATAACCCATTTTTGGGTTGTTTTTCAATGAGTAACGCATTTTTGTGTAAAAGGCTTTTAAAAAAAAACCATTAAAACGTTACTTTTTTCATAAAAGGAATTTTATTATGAATTAATGTCACACACTAAAAAACGTTTTGTTAAAAATAACCCAATTTTAACCCAACTGCTGGCTCAAAAAAGGACAAGCCCCTTATTTGAGTTATTTCAACTCAACATTTCTGGGTTTTCAGATTTCTAACCCATTTTTGGGTTGTTTTTAAATGAGTAATGCATTTTTGTGTAAAAGGCTTTTTAAAAAAAAGAAATAAAAAGTTACTTTTTTCATAAAAGGAATTTTATTATGAATTAATGTCACACACTAAAAAACGTTTTGTTAAAAATAACCCAATTTTAACCCAACTGCTGGCTCAAAAAAGGACAAGCCCCTTATTTGAGTTATTTTAACGCAACATTTTGGGTTAATTTTTTAAACCTAACTATGGCATTGAATTAATTAACCCAAAAGTTGAGTTTTGAAGTGAAGTGAATTATATTTATATAGCGCTTTTCTCTAATGACTCAAAGCGGTTTCCATGGTGAAACCCAATATCTAAGTTACAATTAAACCAGTGTGGGTGGCACTGGGAGCAGGTGGGTAAAGTGTCTTGCCCAAGGACACAATGGCAGTGTCTAGGATGGTGGAAGCGGGGATCGAACCTGGAACCCTCAAGTTGCTGGCACAGCCGCTCTATCAACCGCCGGTAAAGCTATTCTTGTTATGCTATACTTTTGTTTTTGAATTGTGATTTGCTGGCATTTATTGTGACCAAATGATCTAGCTTAAGTACTAAAATATCAAACTGGGGCTGAAAATGTGTTTGAAGAAAAAAAAAAAAAGTTAGTCCCAAATATTCGACACACTAAAAATGTTTGGGTTAAAAAATAACCCAATTTTAACCCAACAATGGGTTAATAAAAGAGCGAGCCCCTTATTTTAGTTATTTTTACAAAATTTCTGGGTTTTCATTTTTATGAACATTTTTGGGTTGTTTTTCAACAAGTAACGCATTTTTGGGTAAAAGGCTTTTTTTTTAAAATTATTATTATTAAGTTACTTTTTCCTTTAAATGAATTTTAATATGGATTAATCTCACACAGTAAAACATGTTGGGTTAAAAAATAACCCAATTTTAACCCAACTGCTGGTTCAAAAAAGGACAAACCCCTTATTTGAGTTATTTTAACTCAATATTTTGGGTTCATTTTTTCAACCCAACTTTGACGTTGAATTATTTAACCCAAAAGTTGAGTTATGATCGGTAAAGCCATTTTTGTTATGCTATACTTTAATTTTTGAATTTGGATTTGCTGGCATTTACAGTACTTTAACCAAATGATCTAGCTTAAGTACTAAAAGATCAAACTGGGGCTGAAAATGTATTCGATAAAAAGAGGTTAGTCCAAAGTATTCCACACGCTAAAGAATGTTCGGTTGAAAAATAACCCAATTTTAACTCAACTGCTGGTTCAAAAACGAAAGAGCCCCTTATTTGAGTTATTTTAACTCAACATTTCTGGGTTTTCAGAATTATAACCCATTTTTGGGTTGTTTTTCAATTATTATTATTTTTTTTAATCAAAAAGTTACTTTTTTCCTGAAGGGAATTTTATTTGGGATTAATTTCACACACTAAAAAATGTTGGGTTGAAAAATAACCCAATTTTAACGCAACTGTCGGTTCAAAAACGGACGAGCACCTTATTGGAGTTATTTTGACTCAACATTTTGGGTCAATTTTTTTCAACCCAACTTTTGGGTTGAATTATTTAACCCAAAAGTTGAGTTATATTAACTCAATGTTGGTTGATTCATAATCCAACTATTGGGTTTAATTTATTTAACACAAAAGCTGAGTTATGCTCACGACAATGTTGGGTTATTCCCAACCCAACTATTGGGTTGCGCAGTTTAGCGCTCCTTGACCCAATAGTTAATTAAAAATTATAAATTTTACTGCTGTTTTTTCCTACTCCTTCCCAACTACTGATCAAAATAATTTTTATTTCATTAAAATATACTCAAAAGCAAGATATGAGTGAGTTTATTTTATTTAATTTTTTACAAGAATTGCCGTATATGGTCATAGTAGTCCTATACAGCATGCTCAAATATGTTCATGTACATAAGATGTGTGATTGTAAATAATAAGATTAATCCATAATAAAATTCCCTTCAATAAAAAAGTTACATTTTAATAAAAAAAAAAAGCCTTTTACCCAAAAAAATGCGTGACTTATTGGAAAAACAACCCAAAAATGCTTCATCCTTTGGAAAACCCAGAAATTGAGTTAAAATAATATCCTTATAACCCCAGAATTGATTACTCTTCATAAAAAATAACTCCAAAATTTAACCCAACACTCACAACGCATGAATTGGGTTATCAAAATAACCCAGTATTTTTTAGTGTTTGTAAAAAAAAAAAATGCCACTCTTCCTTTTCAGTATATTTTAATGGAATAAAAGTAATTTTGATCAGTAGTTGGGAAGGAGAAAAAAGTAAAATTGATCGTTTTTAACCAACTATTGGGTCAAGGAGCGCTAAATTGTGCAACCCAATAGTTGGGTTATGAATTAACCAACATTGAGTTGCAATAACACAACTTTTGGGTTTAATAGATTTAACCTAACAGTTGGGTTATGAATCAGCCAACATTGAGTTAACGTAAGTCAACTTTTGGGTTAAATAATTCAACGCAAAAGTCGGGTTGAAAAAAAAAACAAACCCAAAATGTTAAGTTAAAATATCTCAAAAGAGGGGCTTTTCCTTTTTTTGAACCAGAAGTTGGGTTAAAATTGGGTTATTTATTCAACCAAACAATTTTCAGAGCATAGAATTTTTTAAACTAAACTGTTTTTTAAACATCCTTTTAATGAATATGTTTTCATCCCCAGTTTGATCTTTTAGTGCTTGGGGCAGATAATTTGGTTATAATAAATATCAGGAAAACACAATTCACAAATGAAAGTTTAGCATATCAAAAATCACAGTGTTTTCCATAAAAGAAAAGGCGATGCATCGATTAAACGAATAGAATACTTGATATAATCTTTCAATTTCATTTATTTTTAAGCATTTTTAAAGTGCTGAAATTGCACTTGTTTCCAAAAGGCTATTTAGATTGATTTTGTTGTATGTGCATTATTTGTGATGGAAATATAGACCTTAGTCTTTAAAGTAGGGGTCTCCAAAGTTAAAAGTCGGATCGGAAAGTCAGAGTCACTTATACTTTCAACCTATTTTTTTTTTTGATGTGTTAAAAAACAACGTACAATGTAAACTCAGATGTGCTAAAGAGCTTTCTAAAAAAAAAACACCTCAGACTTTATTTATTCCACTGAGGAAATAATTTTTTTTTCACATGTTTTAATCATTATCTTTTTTATTTCTCTTTTTTGGACATTTGTTTTTCTTTCTTTGTTTGATTGTTTTCAGCATGGCCCCAACCGAAATTCTTAATATTCTGATGCACGTTCAGTTTTAGATGTTAAAGGGCCCAAAAAATAAATAAAAATGAAATGGCACAAATAACTCCAAGGCAGGATGTAGGACAGGGGTCACTAACGCGGTGCCCGCGGGCACCAGGTCACCCGTAAGGACCAGATGAGTCGCCCGCTGGCCTGTTCTAAAAATAGCTCAAATAGCAGCACTTACCAGTGAGCTGCCTCTATTTTTTCAATTTAATTTATTTACTAGCAAGCTGGTCTCGTTTTCCTCGACATTTTTAATTCAAAGAGAGAGACAAAACTCAAATAGAATTTGAAAATCCAAGAAAATATTTTAAAGACTTGGTCTTCACTTGTTTAAATAAATTCATTTATTTTTTTACTTTGCTCGTTATAACTTTCAGAAAGACTATTTTAGAGAAAAAATACAAATTTAAAAAGGATTTTAGGATTTTTAAACACATATACCTTTTTACCTTTTAAATTCCTTCCTCTTCTTTCCTGACAGTTTAAAACAATGTTCAAGTATTTTTTTTTTTTTTTTATTGTAAAGAATAATAAATACATTTGTATTTAATTTTTCATTTTAGCTTCTGTTTTTTCGACGAAGAACATTTGTGAAATATTTCTTCAAACTTATTATGATTACAATTCAAATAAATTATTCTGGCAAATCTCGAAAATCCGTAGAATTAAATTTAAATATTATTTAAAAGTGGATTTTAACCTATTTAAAACATGTCATCAAATTCTAAAATTAATCTTAATCAGGAAAAATTACTAATGATGTTCCATAAATTATTTTTTAAATTTTTTCAAAAAGATTCGAAATAGATAGTTTTTCAAATTTTTGGGGTGGAATTTTGAATTTTAAAGAGTCAAAATTGAAGATAAACTATGTTTCAAAATGTTATTTTCATTTTTTTTCGTGTTTTCTCCTCTTTTAAACCGTTCAATTAAGTGTTTTTTTAATCATTTATTCTCTCCAAAAAACCTTCCATAAAAGGAAAAAAAAATGTACGACGGAATGACAGACAGAAATACAATTTTTTTATATATATAGATTTATTTATTAAAGGTAAATTGGCTATTTCTGGCAATTTATTTAAGTGTGTATCAAACTGGTAGCCCTTCGCATTAATCAGTACTCAAGAAGTAGCTCTTGGTTTCAAAAAGGTTAGTGACCCCTGATTTAGGTTTAAATTTTTTGCTTTAATTGAAGGTGTTTGCACAAAAAAACATGTTGTTTTTTAGTGTAATGTTTGTTAGAGACTATATAAAAACAAACAAAATCTCAGATTAAAAATCACATTAATTTTATTTTATTTTTTTATTATCAATACTGACATTATATGGCATTATTGGTGCTTGTTATTAGGCGTTATAAATATAAAATTCACTTCAGAAAAATAATGCCAACATTTTACTCAACAAAACGCCACTTTTTTTCCTACAAATATAACCGAGGTTAACTTGCAAATGTGTCCAATTAGAAATAAAATATATTGAGTGAACTCCAAAAAGTCAAAACAAAAAAAAAAGTTAAATGCATGTTCATAAACGGATGCATAATTTCATGACTTGTCTAGATGGCATCCACTCAGGTGCCTATGCATATTAGTTGAATAAACACGGACTCCCCTAATGACGCCTTGTCTTTAGCGGCATGATGAGCCGGACCAGGATGTGATCACATGTGACACTGGCATCCAGCCCTTTGACCCACAAACTAATTGTCTGGCCTCCACTATAAGCATCTTCAAAAACAGGCCCTATTTGCGCGGGGGTTGGGCTTGGGCAGGGTTGGGCCTGTACTGGCCCTAGCCAGGCCTAAATGTGTGTGGGTGGGTGGGGGTTCAGCTCATGAATTCCGGAGGGTGGGCTTTGAGCTCTTTAGTGGGTGGAGTTGGGCTTGTTGTTGTTCCATTCCTTGCAGCGTGGCCCCCTCTTTCCTCAACTAACACATCTTGGGGAAGCTTGCACCAAGGAAGATGCCAGATACCACGGGAACTTTCTCTCCTGCACATTCTCTTCATTCTTCTTCCACGGAACAAATTACAGGCGGCACTTTACAGAAAGGGTTAGCAGTACAAACCGCTATAAGTCACTGTGTAAACAGTGAGATTTCCCCTTGTTTTTGCCAAATAGTGAGCTGTTATGGTGGATGGTGAATATACATATTTGATTGTGCTTCAACTTGCCACACCTATTCGTAAGCATATGAACTATATATATATATATATATATATATATATATATATATATATATATATGTATATATATATATATATATATGTATATATATATATATATATATGTATATATATATATGTGTGTGTGTGTTTTGTTGCACTTTGGTAAAAATGTGTTGTTTAAAAAGGGTGTGTTGAAATCAATAAACAGTTATATATATATACTGGTATATATATAACTGTATATATGTATCTATGTATGTATATATGTACATATATATGTATATATACATGTATGTATGTATGTGTATGTATGTATGTATACATGTATGTATATATACATTTATTTTTTGTATATATGTATATATAGATTAATATATACATGTATGTAAGTAATGTATGTATACAGTATATACATATATATATATATATATATATCAGAATCAAATATACAGTATATGTATGTATAAATTATATACACACATATTTATGTATACATGGATGTATAAATGTATATACACTTATATGTGTGTATATATTTATGTATAAATGTATATATTCATATATATGTATGTGTATATATACATGTATGTATATATCTATGTACATATATACATTTATATGTATGTATATGTATATATGTATATGTATGTATATATGTATGTATATATACATGTATGTACATATATACATTTCTATGTATGTATATGTATATATGTATATGTATGTATATGTATATATGTATATGTATGTATATATGTATGTGTATATATATATATGTATGTATGTGTATGTATATATATATATATATATATATATATATATATATATATATATATATATATATATATATATATATATATAATGTACAAACCCCATTTCCATATGAGTTGGGAAATTGTGTTAGATGTAAATATAAATGGAATACAATCATTTGCAATTTTTTTTCAACCCATATTCAGTTGAATATGCTACAAAGACAACATATTTGCTAAGTAATTCACAAACAAGGATGGGGTGAGGGTCACCACTTTGTAAGCAAATTGAACAACATTTCTCAACGAGCTATTGCAAGGAATTTTGGGATTTTACCATCTACGGTCCGTAAAATCATCAAAAAGTTCAGAGAATCTGGAGAAATTCACTGCACGTAAGCGATGATATTACGGATTTTTGATCCCTCAGGCTGTACTGCATCAAAAACCGACATCAGTGTGTAAATGATATCACCACATGGGCTCAGGAACACTTCATAAAACCACTGTCAATAACTACTACGTCTGCGAATCTTTGGGTGTCCCACGATTAGATTCAATATCGATTCTTGGGGTCGCGATTCGATTATAAATGGATTTTTTGCGATTCAACGCGATTCTCTATTCAAAAACGTTATTTTTCAGATTCAAAACGATTCTGTATTCATTCTATACATAGGATTTCAGCAGGATCTACCCCAGTCTGCTGACATGCTAGCAGAGTAGTAGATTTAAAAAAAAAAAAAAGCTTTTATAATTATAAAGGACAATGTTTTATCAACTGATTGCAATAATGTAAATTTGTTTCACTATTAAATGAACCAAAAATATGACTTATTTCTAGCCCCATTATGCAAAACACAAACGTCCTCTGCAGAGGTAGCAAGCCCTTTTTGGTCCTTTTGCCCTCTTTTATTTGTGTCAGAGTCTTTGTTTGTTTTTTAACTGTATATTTAGAATGTGCTGAGGCCAAATGGCCCCCAGGCCACACTTTTGACACCCTTGACATAAAGACACTGTAACATTTTAATATGGGAAACATATTCTAATTCAGTGGTTCTCAAATGGGGGTACGCCTACCCCTGGGTGTACTTGAAGGTATGCCAAGGGGTACGTGAGATTTTACTTAAATATTCTAAAAATAGCAACAATTCAAAAATCCTCGAAGTATATTTATTGAATAATACTTCCACAAAATATGACTGTAAGTTTATAAACTGTGAAAAGAAATGCAACAATGCAATATTCAGTGTTGAGAGCCAGATTTTTTGTGGACATGTTCCATAAATATTGACGTTAAAGATTTATTTTTATGTGAAGAAATGTTTAGAATTAAGTTCATGAATCCAGATGGATCTCTATTACAATCCCCAAAGAGGGCACTTTAAGTTGATGATTACTTCTATGTGTAGAAATCTTTATTTAGAATTGAATCACTTGTTTACTTTTCAACAAGTTTTTAGTTATTTTTATATATTTTTTTCCAAATAGTTCAAGAAAGACCACTAAAAATTAGCAATATTTTGCACTGTTATACAATTTAATAAATCCGAAACTGATGACATAGTGCTGTATTTTACTTCTTTATGTCTTTTTTTCAAACAAAAATGCTTTGCTCTGATTAGGGGGTACTTAAGTTAAAAAAAAAAAAAAAAAGTTCATCACTGAAAAAAGGTTGAGAACCACTGTTCTAATTAACAAAGAGTTAATTTACAGTTATTTGGTTAGAGTTATGATTAGGCCATGCTAATAAGGCGTTAATAAATACCGTATTTTTCGGATTATAAATCGCTCCGGCCAAAAATGCATAATAAAGAAGGAAAAAAAACATATATAAGTCGCACTGGAGTACAAATCGCATTTTTTGAGGAAATTTATTTGATAAAATCCAACACCAAGAATAGATATTTGAAAGGCAATTTAAAATAAATAAAGAATAGTGAACAACAGGCTGAATAAGTGTACGTTATATGAGGCATAAATAACCAACTGAGAAGGTGCCTGCTATGTTAACATAACATATTATGGTAAGAGTCATTCAAATAACTATAACATATAGAACATGCTATACATTTACTAAACAATCTGTCACTCCTAATCGCTAAATCCCATGAAATCTTCAAGATTCAAGATTGTTTATTGTCATATGCACAGTTAAACAGACGGTTTGCTTTACAATGAAAATCTTACTTTGCCAGTCCACCCTTTAACAAGTCACACGGTACTGAGCTAAAAATAAGAAATAAAAATAAAAATGTATATACAAGGCACAGTTAGTATCATAACATTGTTGCACATTATGATTGACAGTCACCAGTATAAATCAATCAATCAATCAATGTTTACTTATATAGCCCTAAATCACTAGTGTCTCAAAGGGCTGCACAAACCACTACCACATCCTCGGTAGGCCCACATAAGGGCAAGGAAAACTCACACCCAGTGGGACATCGGTGACAATGATGACTATGAGAACCTTGGAGAGGAGGAAAGCAATGGATGTCGAGCGGGTCTAACATGATACTGTGAAAGTTCGATCCATAATGGATCCAACACAGTCGCGAGAGTCCAGTCCAAATCGGATCCAACACATCAGCGAGAGTCCTGTTCACAGCGGAGCCAGCAGGAAACCATCCCAAGCGGAGGCGGATCAGCAGCGCAGAGATGTCCCCAGCCGATCCACAGGCAAATATGGAGGTGACCATGGGTCACAGCAGCAGTTAAAGTGTCTTTAGTGATCAAAGGTGAAAAGTGATGGTTCACAGTTTGTTGGTGGTCAAGGTACCTGTCTTCTGTTCGAAAAGACAAAGTAAAAAGGTTTTCACCCTGTCCACCTTTGTCCCCCCCCCTATGTAGAAAGGTGTGTACTGTGCACTCCTTCTCCGTGGGTCAATAATCATCTCCTTGGTCTTGTCTGTGTCCAAGGACAGATTATTATCCTGACACCAGAACACCAGTTCCGCCACCTCCCTTCTGTACGCTCCCCCGGTGATCAATCCGACGACCGTAGTATCATCTGCAAACTTGATGAAATTGGTGTTGTTCTGGGAGGCCACACAGTCGTGTGTGAAGAGGGTGCACAGTAGGGGGCTCAGCACGCAGCCTTGGGGGGTCCCTATGCTTAGAACCTTTGTGCCTGATGTCTGGTTGCCCATTCTGACTGACTGGGGCCGGTTTGTGAGAAAGTTCAGGACCCAGTCAAAGAGAGTTGGTGTCAGACCAACAGTGAGTAGTTTAGCAGTGAGTTTTTGTGGGATGACCGTGTTAAAAGCAGAGCTGTAGTCGATGAATAATAGCCTGGCATAGGTGTCCTTGCCCTCTAAGTGGGGGAGGGTGGTGTGGATGACGGTGTTGACTGCATCCTCAGTGGACCGGTTCTGCCGGCAGGCAAACTGTAGAGCAGGGGTGCCCACACTTTTTCTACAGGCGAGCTACTTTTCAATTGACCAACTCGAGGGGATCTACCTCATTTATATATATCATTTATATTTATTTATTTATGAAAGAGACATTTTTGTAAACAAGTTAAATGTGTTTAATGATAATACAAGCATGTGTAACACATATAGATGTCTTTCTTTCACAAAGACAAGAATATAAGTTGGTGTATTACCTGATTCTGATGACTTGCATTGATTGGAATCAGACAGTAATGATGATAACGCCCACATTTTCAAATGGAGGAGAAAAAAAGTGGTCCTTTCTGTACAATACCACATGAAAGTGGTTGGTTTTTGGCATCTAATTCATCCAGCTTCCATACACTTTACAAGAAAAACATTGGCGGAAAATTCCGTAGCTTGCTTGATTGACATTCACGGCACCCGAGGGTCTTGTGAGATGACGCTGGCTGCTGCCAGTTCATTATTATGAAAAAATGACAGAGAGGAAGGCGAGAAACACTTTTTATTTCAACAGACTTTCGCGCCGTCCCTTCCGTCAAAACTCTAAAGGCCGACTGCCCATTTCCTATCTTCACAATAAAAGCCCTGCTTCATGCTGCCTGCGCTAACAAAATAAGGGATCGCTTGTGCACGCCAGTTTTCCGAGACTCTGTATTTAGTTAGCGCAGGCAGCATGAAGCAGGGCTTTTATTGTGAAGATAGGAAATGTGCAGTCGGCCTTTAGAGTTTTGACGGAAGGTACGGCGCGAGAGTCTGTCGAAATAAAAAGTGTTTCTCGCCTTCCTCTCGGTCATTTTTTCATAATAATGATCTTGCAGCAACCAGCGTCATCTCACAAGACCCTCCGGTACCGTGAATGTCATTTAAGTGACGTCTTGGTGAAGATTGATGATCACTAATTTTTAGGTCTATTTTTTTTAAAGCCTGTCTGGAGATCGACTGACACACCCCCCGCGGTCGACTGGTAGCTCGCGATCGACGTAATGGGCACCCCTGCTATAGAGGGTTCAGTGTGTCTGGGATGATCTTCTTGATGTGTGACATGACTATCCTCTCGAAGCACTTCATCACTATTGGGGTGAGCGCAACAGGGCGATAGTCATTCAGACAGGTCTCAGTATTTTTATTTGGCAGGGGCACGATGGTGGTGGTCTTGAAGCAGGTGGGCACAACAGCTTGTGCTAGTGACAAGTTGTATATGTCAGCAAGTACGTCAGCCAGCTCTGATGAACACACCCTGAGGGCTTGGCCAGGGATGTTGTCTGCCTTCCGTGGGTTTGTTCTCCTCAGAACTGTACGTACATCTGCTGTTGTCACAGTGAGTGGTGGGTCCACTCATCTTCTTCTTCGATGTCGCTTCTAAACAACTCTGCCAACTCCAAAGGTATACGCCGCTTCCTTTTGTCGTTTTCTGCTGCGTATTTCACTACGTCCAGCTTGTAATCTGCAGTACATGATTTCCTTTTTGGTGCCATTTTTGTTCAGCCCTTCTCAGTTTTTATAAGTTACCGCCAACGTTGAAGTGACCCATTTTAATAGCTACGGCAGTAGCATATAGCATTTTGCAGTTCGCATCCCATGACCCACAATGCACTTCTGCCATGACCCTCCCCCTCCGAATTCTTATTGGTTGACGTGTGTGTGACGATTGCTGACATTTTCTTCGTCTCTTCCGCGAATGAGATAAATAATATTATTTAATATTTTACGGTAATGTGTTAATAATAACACACACAAATCGCTCCCGAGTATATGTCGCACCCCCGGTCAAGCTATGAAAAAAGCTGCGATTTATAATCGGAAAAACACGGTACTTAAAAATGACTAGTAAAGAGCTAATATGTTACTAATTTCCACGTTAACAAGCAACTAATTAATGGTGTGAATATGTGTTCCCCATACTAAAGTGCTACCAAAGACACATCTTCACTGGTGCTTATCTAACTTCTGGGGGAGAAAATGTCCTGATTGAGTCGTGCAAAGCTGAAAACAGACAGATAAAGATACTAAACATGCTCACAGAGGTCAAGTCACAGTGACACCACAGCAGACTTCTTGTTGTGGGGTTAGTTCCGTGCTTAGTGGTTGACAATTGTGCATCTTCCTTCCATATGTGAGGCAAACGCTCTAAATTGTTGAATTGTATACGTTATAATTGCACTAAACTAACAATAAAAATCCGATTATTCTATTTGAATGTGTAGAAGTTGCCTTTCAATGTTGAGTATTTATCAAGTTTTGCCGCTACATGATTCATGTTCAACCAAAGCCAAAAGTTTTAAAGGGATTATTGTTTATTCACAAAAAGAATCTGTTTTGTATTTTAATTTCCTGCAGTCAGTCCTACAGAAGGAATGCTGCTGTTTCTTTAAATATCTTCCTATTAGGCTTCTGCTCGCTCTCCATGTTGTTTTTGAGCTCCCTCGGCATACTCAAGTCACCTCCTTGTATCTTTTTAGTGGGCACCGCGGCGCGGGGCTGAACTCACAACTTTGGAATGTGACTGCAGGGAAACCCAGGAAAACAAACCTGCTGAAAACTGTTAAATGGTCTTTTTTTGCCGGTCGCTTCCGAAATAAAGCCTGGGGGAGTGAGTCATTCCGGAACTGCCCCCCTTTTTTCAAGAAAATTCATAAGAAAAAAATGTTCTTGTTGCACTTTGGTAAAGGGGGTGGTTTAAAAAGGATGTGTTGAAATCAATACACAGCTATATATACTGGTATATGTATATGTGTATATATATATATACATATACATATCTATATGTATATATATATATATATATATATATATATATATATATATATATATATACACACACACACAATGTATACACATACATACATATGTATGTATATATACATATATATGTGTGTATGTACATGCATATATATATATATATATATATATATATATATATATATACTGATTTCATAAAATCCCCTGACGTGCAGTGAAACCTGCAAAATAGGCTTGTAGGGATGAAATAGCCTCCATGTTTTGTTCTGACCTAACATATATTCCGCTGTGCACTGTATAACTGATAAACCACAAAAGTCTCGACTATATACATACATATGTGTGTATGTATATATATATACATACATATATATATATATATATATATATATACACAAACATACATACATGCATACATATATACATAAATGCATACATATATGTATACATACATGCATACATATATATGGATATATAGATACATACATACATATGTATATACATTTACATACAAACCCCGTTTCCATATGAGTTGGGGAATTGTGTTACATGGAAATATAAACGGAATACAATAATTTGCAAATCGTTTTCAACCCATATTCAGTTGAATGCACTACAAAGACAAGATATTTGATGTTCAAACTCAAAAACTTTATTTTTTTTTTTTGCAAATAATAATTAACTTAGAATTTCATGGCTGCAACACATGCCAAAGTAGTTGGGAAAGGGAATATTCACCACTGTGTTACATCACCTTTTCTTTTACCAACACTCAATAAACGTTTGGGAACTGAGGAAACTAATTGTTGAAGCTTTGAAAGTGGAATTCTTTCCCATTCTTGTTTTATATAGAGCTTCAGTCGTTCAACAGTCCGGGGTCTCCGCTGTTGTATTTTACGCTTCATAATACACCACACATTTTTGATGGCAAACAGGTCTGGACTGCAGGCGCGCCAGGGAAGTACCTGCACTCTTTTTTTTTTACAAAGCCACGCTGTTGTAACACTTGTCTTGCTGAAAAAAAAGCAGTGGCGTCCATGATAATGTTGCTTGAATGACAACATATGTTGTTCTAAAACCTGTATGGCTCATTCAGCATTAATGGTGCCTTCACAGATGTGTAAGTTACCCATGCCTTGGGCACTAATGCACCCCCATACCATCACAGATGCTGGCTTTTGAACTTTGCGCCTATAACAATCCGAATGGTTATTTTCTTCTTTGTTCTGGAGGACACCACGTCCTCTGTTTCCAAATATAATTTGAAATGTGGACTCGTCAGACCACAGAACACTTTTCCACTTTGCATCAGTCCATCTTAAGTGAGCTCGGGCCCAGCCAAGCCGGCGGCGTTTCTGGATGTTGTTGATGAATGGGTTTGGCTTTGCATAGTAGAGTTTTAAGGTGCACTTACAGAATTCTCCCGTCCAAAGGCAAAACCCAGTAACTCAATATTGGTCAAAACTGAGCTGATAATAATTTTGGAGTTACTAGGTGATATGCTTTACATTTGTGTATGCGATATTGTAATTTGTTCCGTAAGTAAGCTGCCTACTTACGGAAGCTCAGTTTTGACCAAAACTGAGTTACTGGGTTTTGCCTTTAGACGGGAGAAATGTAGCGACCAACTGTAGTTACTAGGAGTGTGTGAAAAAATCGATTTGAATACGAATTGAATCGAATACGTTGTGCGATTCAGAATCTATTCTCATTTAAAAAAAATATATATACATTTTTTATTTTTTTATTTTAAATTTTTTTATCAATGCAACAAACCAATACACAGCAATACCATTACAATGCAATCCAATTCCAAAACCAAACCTGACCCAGCAACACACAGAACTGCAATAAACAGAGCAATTGAGAGGAGACACAAACACGACACAGAACAAACCAAAAGTAGTGAAACAAAAATGAATATTATCAACAACAGTATCAATATTAGTTATAATTTCAGCATAGCAGTGATTAAAAATCCCTCATTTACATTATCATTAGATATTTATAAAAAATAAAAAATAAAGAACAATAGTGTCACAGTGGCTTACACTTGCATCGCATCTCATAAGCTTGACAACACACTGTGTCCAATGTTTTCACAAAGATAAAATAAGTCATATTTTTGGTTCGTTTAATAGTTAAAACAAATTTACATTATTGCAATTAGTTGACAAAACATTGTCCTTTACAATTACAAAAGCTTTAAAAAAAAAAAATCTACTACTGCTGAAGATCCTGCTTTAAATCCTATGTATTGAATGAATACAGAATCGTTTTGAATCGGAAAAATATCGTTTTTGAATCGAGAATCGCGTTGAATCGGGAAAAAATCGATATATTATCGAATCGCGACCCCAAGAATCGATATTGAATCGAATCGTGGGACACCCAAAGATCCGCAGCCCTACCAAATAGGTATTTGCACGTAATTTACCACATTTAATAGATTTATTTTCAACTCAGGCAATTTATATAATACTCTTACCAAGTTCTGAGCAAAGAAACGATGTATATTTAGTAAAATATATAAAAAAAAAGCTTGTGTGTTACATTCTGACAATACAATTGCATTTGTGTCCAATTATTTTGTTTTTTTTAGAGTGAATTCAAATTATGCAAGCAACACATTTACTGTGATTAATCATGATTAATCACAATTTAAAAGTGTGATTTTTTCCTCATAAAATACATATTTGACCAAGTATGATACATATTTAATTCAAAGTGTTTTCACTTAATTTTCCATATATTATAGATTGGTTTTCAAATCGTGCATTTTATATAATACTGTCGCCAAGGAAATAATATATATTCAGTAAAGCATTGAAAAGAAATACTTGTGTATGACATTCTGACTATAAAATTGCATTTGTGTCAAAATATTTTTTTAAGTGACTTTAAATAATGCAAACGAATAATTTAATACTTTTCAATATTTTTTAAAGTGATTTTTTTAAATTAAATAAATATTCGACTCCACTGTTTTGATACAAATTTAATTCAAGGTGTTTGCACTTAATTTACCATACGTTATAGATTTGTTTTCAAAATCATGCAATATAGATAACACTCTTACCAAGTTTTGAGCAAATAAATTATGTATATTTATTAAAAAACATTGAAAAAAGCTTGTGTATGACATTCTGACAGTTAATTTGCATTTGTCGAAATATTTTGTTTTTTGTAAGTGAATTTGAATTATGCAAGTAAGTAATTAACAAAATAATTCAAGTGTGATTTTATTTGATTAGATACATATTTGACACCACTGTGTCATATCAAGATGTTTGCACTTAATTTACCAAATGTTATAGATTTTTTTTTATAAATCCTGCAATTTATATAATACTGTTACCAAGTTTTGAGCAAATAAATTATGTATATTTAGTAAAACATTGAAAATAAAAAATACTTTTGTATGACATTCCGACAATAAAATTGCATTTGTGTCAAAATGTAAAAATTTTTTTTAGAGGGAATTTAAAATTATGTAATTAATTTAAAAAAAGTGTGATTTTATTTGATTTAATAAATATTTAACTCCACTTTGTCATATCAAGGTGTTTGCACTTAATTTACCATATGTTATAGATTTGTTTTCAAATCATGCAATTTAGATAACACTCTTACCAAGTTGTGAGCAAATAAATTATGTATATTTAGTAAAACATTGAAAAAAAGCTTGTGTGTTACATTCTGGCAATAAAACTGTATTTGTGTCAAAATATTTAGTTTTTTTTAAGTGATTTTGAATTATGCAAGCAAGTAAGTCAAAAACAATTAAAAAGTAGGATTTAAAAGAATTAAATAAATATTTGACACCAATGTAAATTATACAAATAACACACATTCAAGGAGTTAGCACTTAATTTACCTTGTGTTATAGATTTGTTTTAAAATCATGCAATTTATATAATACTCTTACCAAGTTTTGAGCAAATACATGTTTCAAAACATTTTGTTTTTGTAAGTGACTTTAAATAATGCAAGCGAATAATTAAATATATTTTTAAAGTTATTATTTTTATTTATTAAATCAATATTTGACATATTTAATGCACTTAATTTACCATATGTAATAGAAATGTTTTCAAATCATGCAATTTAGTTTTGAGCAAATTATGTATATTTAGTAAAACATTGAAAAAAATGCTTGTTTATGACATTCTGTTTATGACAATAAAATTGCATTTGTGTCAAAATGTGAACATTTTTTCAGAGTGAATTTGAAATTATGCAATTAATTTAAAAAAAGCAATTTAAAAGTGTGATTTTATCTGATTAGATAAATATTGACACCACTGTGTCATATCAAGGTGTTTGCACTTAATTTACCATGTTATAGATTTGTTTTCAAATCATGCAATTTAGATAGCACTTTTACAAAGTTGTGAGCAAATAAATGATGTATATTTAGTAAAACATTGAAAAAAATGCTTGTTTATGACAATAAAATTGCATTTGTGTCAAAATGTAAAACATTTTTTTAGAGTGAATTTAAAATCATGCAATTAAAAAAACAATTTAAAAGTATGATTTTATCTGATTAAATAAACTCCACTTTGTCATATCAAGGTGTTTGGACTTAATTTACCATGTTATAGATTTGTTTTAAAATCATGCAATTTAGATAGCACTCTTACCAAGTTTTGAGAAAATAAACGATGTATATTTAGTAAAACATTGAGGAAAAAAAAGCTTGTGTATTACATTTTGGCAATAAAATTGTATTTGTGTCAAAATATTTAGTTTTTTTTTAAGTGATTTTGAATTATGCAAGCAAGTAATTACAAACATTTTTAAAAAGTAGGATTTTTTCAAATTAAATAAATGTTTGACACCACTGTAAATTATACATATTATACACATGTGCACTTAATTTACCATATTTTATGTATTTGTTTTCAAAATCATGCAATTTATATAATACTCTTACCAAGTTTTGAGCAAATACATGTGTCAAAACATTTTGTTTTTGTAAGTGACTTTAAATAATGCAAGCGAATAATCAAATATATCTTTTAAAGTGATTTTCTAATTTATTAAATCAATATTTGACACCACTGTAAATGATACATATTTAATTCAAAGGTTTTGCACTTAATTAACCATATGTGATAGAAATGTTTTCAAATCATGCAATTTATATAATACTGTTACCAAGTTTTGAGCAAATAAATGATGTATATTTAGTAAAACATTGAAAAAAATGCTTGTTTATGACATTCTGTTTATGACAATAATATTGCATTTGTGTCAAAATGTAAACATTTTTTTAGAGTGAATTTGAAATTATGCAATTAATTTAAAAAAAGCAATTTAAAAGTGGGATTTTATTTGATTAGATAAATATTTAAGTCCACTTTGTCATATCAAGGTGTTTGCACTTAATTTACCATGTTATAGATTTGTTTTCAAATCATGCAATTTAGATAACACTCTTACCAAGTTTTGAGCAAATAAATTATGTATATTTAGTAAAAAATTAAAAAAAAAAAGCTTGTTTATGACATTCTGACAATACAATTGCATTTGTGTCAATAAATATATATATTTTTAATGACTTTAAACAATGCAAGCAGGTAATTACATATTTTTTAAATTTTGATTAAATGTAATATTTGACACCACTTTTTTGATACATATTTAATTCAAGGGGTTTGCACTTAATTTACCATATATTATATATTTGTTTTGAAATCATGCAATTTATATAATACGCTTAGCAAGTTGTGAGCAAATAAATTATGTATATTTAGTAAAATATTGAAAAAAAAGCTTGTGTATTACATTCTGAAGTTACAATTGCATTTGTGTCAAAATATATATATATTTTTAAGTGAATTTGAATTATGGAAGTAAGTAATTCAAAAACAATTCAAAAGTATGATTTTTTAAAATTAAGTAAACATTTGGTGTGTACCCCGCCTTCCGCCCGATTGTAGCTGAGATAAGCGCCAGCGCCCCCCGCGACCCCACAATGGAATAAGCGGTAGAAAAATGGATGGATGGATGTATTTGGAACCACTCTAAATTATACATATTACACACATTTGCACTTAATGTACCATATGTAATAGATTTGTTTTCAAATCATGCAGTTTATATAATACTCTTACCAAGTTTTGAGCAAATAAATTATGTATATTTAGTAAAAAAAAAAAAAAAAAAGCTTGTTTATGACATTCTGGCAATAAAATTGCATTTGTGTCAAAATATTTAGTTTTTTAAGTGACTTCAAATAATGCAAACGAATAATTAAATATTTTTCAATATTTTTCAAAGTGTTTGTTTTTTATTAACTAAATATTCGACACCACTGTTTTGATACAAATTTAATTCAAGGTGTTTGCACTTAATTTACTGTTACCAAGTTTTGAGCAAATAAATCATGTATATTTAGTAAAACATTGAAAAAAAGGTTGTATATTACATTCTAGAGTTACAATTGCATTTGTGTCAAAATATTTTTTTTTTGCGTGATGTTGAATTATGCAAGCAAGTAATTAAAAAAACAAAAAGTATGATTTCTTTTAATTAAATACATATTTCATACCACGGATACATATTGTACACATTCATGGTGTTTCCACGTATTTTTTATTTTTTTTCCACTTAATTTACCTTGTGTTATAGATTTGTTTTCAAATCATGCAATTTAGTTTTTGTCTGAGTACAAACCCCACGCAAAAAAAAATAAAAAAACACACATTTCCCGCTCTTCCCAAAAGGAAAAGTTGCAAATTGGATTTAACAACAATTGGGTGTCAACAAGGTCACGTGTCCCACGACGAACACGGGCACAGCCAGCTTTGCCAACCAATCAGAGCGCAGGAGCTATGTGTAGGGGGCGGAGTCTGTGGAGAGAGAGAGAGAGAGAGAGCGTGGGTATGTCGAGGCGGGAGAGGGAGAGAGAGAGAGAGAGAGAGGGGGGTGGGGGGTTCGCTAGCAAAGCAGAGGCAAAAAAAAAAAAAAAAAAAAAAAAAAAGGGGGTCTCGAAGGGTAGCGGAGAGGTAGACATGACACCGACACCCGGCGGAGCCGCACGATGCGAGCACCGCTGGTGAAAGATGGGCACCGCGACGTCGGATTCATGGTGACCACCGCTAGAAGCTTCTCGTCTGCAACTTGGTCGCAGAAGATTCGCGGGGAAACATGGCCGAAGGTTACTTATTTTCTCATTTTCATAAAAAAACAAAAAAAAAAACTATTGTATTTGTACGTCCTTAAACGTTCCATTTCGCGTCTTCCTTGTCGGAAATAGGTCCGCGTTTTGCGGGTGAACAAGTGTGTAAATGTGTGTTCAGACGCCTTTCAGGCCAGCCAGTAAATCTCGATTACCATGCGTACACCTGCCTTTTTCAACGGGGCAACCGCCGAGAACGCCACACCTGGAGTGGGCTCCGAATCCTCGACGTGTTTGCAACAGAAGGCAAACTTTTCAAAACCTGTTTGAGGAAAAAAGTGAAAGAGTGGGGACATGTTTTTTTTTTAAAAATTTTAAATGAACTAAATTTGGGAATTACGACCGACAGTGAACCTCACACGAGCAAGGAAGGTATCTTCCACCTTTCTAATTGAAATAAAATGGGCCTTTTCTTTTGTAGGCGGGCCAGCCAGGTCCACTGACCAGGAGGACCGGACACGACCCCACGTCCTGTCAGGATCGGGTTTCTGCAAATGGTTCAACGTCCGCATGGGCTTTGGATTTATCTCTATGACCAGCAGCGAGGGGACCCCGGTCGACCCCCCTCTGGATGTTTTTGTGCACCAAGTAAGTGGACACACACACACACACACAATTTGTCTACTATTTAAAAAATGGTGATGCTCCAAGGCCCATGGGTTCACTCTCACCGCATCATGTTCTACACAAGACAACATGAGGCCCGGAAGACCGAAGCACGCTTTACTAGTATTTCCTCTCCCCGCCACATGCGTGAAGTGTAGTTTCCTCCTCCTTCCTCCTTCCTCCTGCCTGCAAAGGGGAGGAGGCGAAAGTGTCTCCCACCCCAACAACACTTGCTTCGGGATTCCCACGGGTGCTTGAAATTCTTCTCGCTGTTGACGTTTTTTTCGGGATTCGAAAATAAGAAACGGGACTTTTAAGTAACTGCCCGTCAGTACAAAAGTGGCTTGTGAAAAAAGGATACGGCGCCGATGAAAATGTCCATAAAACTAACACGGTTTCTTTGTATTTCTTCTCCCATCTGCTGTTAAGCGACACACGCTTACGACATGTTGCCATCTGTTTTGATGACGTAAAGCAGGGGTCGGCAACCTTTTTGAAACCAAGAGGTACTTCTTGGATACTGAAATGAGATTTTCTTATTCAAACGGGGATAGCAGGTCCATTCTATGTGTCATACTTGATCATTTTGCGATATTGCCATTTTTTTTGCTGAAAGGATTTAGTGGAGAACATCGACGATAAAGTTCACAACTTTCGGTGCTAAGAGAAAAGCCCTGCCTCTACCGGAAGTCGCAGACGATGACGTCACATGTTTGATGGCTCCTCACATATTCACATTGTTTTTAATGGGAGCCTCCAACAAAAAGTGCTATTCGGACCGAGAAAACGACAATTTCCCCATTAATTTGAGTGAGGATGAAAGATTTGTGTTTGAAGATATTGATAGCGACGGACTAGAAAAAAAAACAAAAAAAAAACGCGATTGCATTGGGACGGATTCTGATGTTTTTTAGACACATTTACTACGTTAATTCTGGGAAATCCCTTATTTTTCTATTGTGTTGCTAGTGTTTTAGTGAGTTAAATAGTACCTGATTGTCAGAGGGGTGTGTCCACGGGTGTGTTGACGCCAGTCTCTGAGGAATAGTACCTGATAGTCGGAAAGGTGTCTTGACGCGCAGTGTCTCAGGGGAGTCGGCGGCAGCTATGGACGGCACAAGCTCAGCTTTTCTCCGGTAAGAACCGACTTTTTAACCACAATTTTCTCACCGAAACCTGCTGGTTGACATGTGGTCGGGATCCATGTTCTCTTGACCGGGTTCTGATCCATAGGAAAGTTTCACCTCCGGGAATGTTAAACAAGGAATCACCGTGTGTTTGTGTGGCTAAAGCAGGGGTGTCAAACTCAAATACAGAGTGGGCCAAAATTTTAAACTGAACAAAGCCGTGGGCCAAGGTTGAACAAATGAACCTTTTAATGGGGACCCAAAGAAATTCTGCATTGAATATTGAACAAGCAAGGTTATATAACTTTATAGTGACATGCAAAATCGAGTTTCAAATAATAATAATAATGAAAAAATATCAATGGCATATCAAATAAAATTTAAATAAAAATGTAATGCCTCTTTTCTATTTGCAGCCTTCTAAGGTAAATATCAAAATGAACTTTTTCCACAAGCTAATAATACATTTAAAAATAAAATAACAATAATGAATTAATCAAACATTCAAGCCTTAAAAGTAGGAAGAGAAAGTACATGAATAAATTAATTATTGCTCAGTTTGCTACACTGATTTGCTTTAATAATGAATATGGAACAAGCAATACTTATATAACTTAATAGTGCAAAATCAACTTTCAAAACACAAACAAAGGACATCTATGGTATATTAAATAAAATGTAAAAAAAAACATTTAATGCCTCTTTTTTATTTGCAGCCTTGGTTGCAGAATGGTTGGAAAATCGGGAGGGTTGGCAAGTATGAGTATTAGCGGCAAATGCGGTGTTACAGCGGCTCTGCTGCTGTATAGTACCGGTGGGCCAGCTCTAATGTTAATTTCAATATTGCCTCAAGGGCCAAATGAAATTGCATGGCGGGCCAAATTTGGCCCGCGGGCCAGAGTTTGACACCCGTGGGCTAAAGGCTAAAGCTTCCCAACTCCATCTTTCTACTGTGACTTCTCCAATATTAATTGAACAAATTGCAAAAGATTCAGCAACACAAATGTCCAACAAACTGTATAATTATGCCGTTAAAGCAGACGACAATTTGCTGTGTGTGTGCGCAGCGCTCATACTTCCTAAAAACCCGTGACGTCTTGCGTACACGTCATCATTACACGATGTTTTCAAGACGAAACTCCCGGGAAATTTACAATTGTAATTTAGTAAACTAAAAAGGCCGTATTGGCATGTGTTGCAATGTTAATATTTCATCATTGATATATAAACTATCAGACTGCGTGGTGGGTAGTAGTGGCTTTCAGTAGGCCTTTAATGCGAAGGGCTACCAGTTTGATACACACTTACATAAATTGCCGAAAATGGCCAATTTGCTCAATTTACCTTTAATAAATAAATCTGTATATATATAAAAAATGGGTATTTCTGTCTGTAATTCCGTCGTACATTTTTTTCCCTTATATGGAAGGTTTTTTTGTAGAGAATACATGATGAAAAAAACACTTAAACGGTTTAAAAGAGGAGAAAACACGAAAAAAATGAAAATTAAATTTTTAAACATAATTTATCTTTAATTTCGACAATTCAAAATTCAACCCAAAAAAATGAAGAGAAAAAGTAGGTCGAATCATTTTGGAAAAAAAACAAAAAAAAACTTATGAACATCATTAGTAATTTTTCCTGATTAAGATTAATTTTAGAATTTTGATGACATGTTTTAAATAGGTTAAAATCCAATCTGCACTTTGTTAGAATATATAACAAATTGGACCAAGCTATATTTCTAACAAACACAAATCATTATTTCTTCTAGATTTTCCAGAACAAAATTTTTAAAACAAATTCAAAAGACTTTGAAATAAGATTATAATTTGATTCTACAGATTTGCCAGAATAATTTTTTTTAATTTCAATCATATGTTTGAAGAAATATTTCACAAATATTCTTTGTTGAAAAAACAGAAGCTAAAATGAAGAATTAAATTAAAATGTATTTATTATTCTTTACAATAAAAAAAAATTAATTTGCTTGAACATTGATTTAAATTGTCAGGGAGGAAGAGGAACGAATTTAAAAGGTTAAAAGGTATATGTGTTTAAAAATCCTAAAATCATTTTTAAGGTTGTATTTTTTCTCAAAAATTGTCTTTCTCAAAGTTATAAGAAGCAAAGTAAAAAAAATAAATGAATTTATTTAAATAAGTGAAGACCCATCCATTTTCTACGCTTATTCCCTTTGGGGTTGCGGGGGGCGCTGGCGCCTATCTCAGCTACAATTGGGCGGAAGGCGGTGTACACCCTGGACAAGTCGCCACCTCATCGCAAGGCCGAGTGAAGACCAAGTCTTTAAAATATTTTCTTGGATTTTGAAATTCTATTTGAGTTTTGGCTCTCTTAGAAGTAAAAATGTCGAGCAAAGCGAGACCAGCTTTTAAGTAAATAAATATAATTTAAAAATTAAGGCGGCACACTGGTAAGTGCTGCTATTTAAGCAATTTTTATAACAGGCCAGCGGGCGACTCATCTGGTCCTTACTGGCACCGCATTGGTGACCCCTGACGTAAAGGAATCAATTTGAATGGTGAAAAATGTAATTTAGTGTGAAGCTGGAGGGTGCTGAAAAAATTCGATTTCCATTCCTCAGCCCAAGTCATTTATCGGTGTGAAAGTGCTTTGGGTGCAAGAAATGGCTCAGAGTTAATTTACATTTAATCGCATAATTTGATCTAATTTGATTTGGTATATGTTTTTAAATGAATAAATCTGCATGTTTTGCCTCAGAAAAGAGCCAGTCACAGTTGATTGGCATGTGTTTATGGCACTATATCTATTGATATCAATATAATAATAATGGATTAGATTTTATATGGCGCTTTTCTCTTATTAGATACTCAAAGGGCTCACAGAGAAATGGGAACCTATCATTCATTCACACCTGGTGGTGGTAAGCTGCATTTGTAGCCACATCTAGACTGACGGAAATATGTACAGTAATTGATTTATGTGTTAAGAGAGGGGGGGTCAAACTCGCCGATTGTAACATTAATAAAGGAAACATACATGTATAAAGATTAGCCACATTATATTGTCACACATTACCTATGCATTTGCTTAGTGAATGTATATTTTACCTACAGTGTAAGAAAACAAAGAAATCTGTGGATTTTTCAGTCAAAAAATGGCAGAATTATACCTTTAAAATTTACGTTAAAATAGTTACACTATTTCTATTACTATACTATATATATTATTTATATTACTGTAAAATTATGGTTATTATTATTATTTTTTTGCATAAAAATATGGTTGCGGTTTTCACAGTGTATTACTATAAATGTAAAAATGTCAGTTTTTTTTTCTTATGGCAGGATTCTGAAGACCGAGCTGTTTTTAAAAGAAAATATATTGTCACGTTTACAGTGTACAATTTGATGGATAACTGGCTTAGAAATCATGAGGCTAAGTACCGTATTTTTCGGAGTATAAGTCGCACCTGCCAAAAATGCATAACAAAGAAGAAAAAAAAAAACATATATAAGTCGCACTGGAGTATAAGTCGCACTTTTTGGGGAAATGTATAAAACCTAACACCAAAAATAGACATTTGAAAGGCAATTTAAAATAAATAAAGAATAGTGAACAACAGGCTGAATAATTGTACGTTATATGAGGCATAAATAACCAACTGAGAAGGTGCCTGGTATGTTAACCTAACATATTATGGTAAGAGTCATTCAAATAACTATAACATATAGAACATGCTATACGTTTACCAAACAATCTGTCACTCCTAATCAATAAATCCCATGAAATCTTATACGTCTAGTCTCTTACGTGAATGAGCTAAATAATATTATTTGATATTTTACGGTAATGTGTTAATAATTTCACACATAAGACGCTCCTGAGTATAAGTCGCACCTCTGGCCAAACTATGAAAAAAACTGTGACTTATAGTCGGAAAGATACGGTAAATATTTACGTATGTTTTTACCCTAAAAAATGTTTGGATTGTAAAATAATATATCTGTTGCATTATTAGATGGATAAAGTTTAAAAGATATTTAATTGCATGCAGTACATGTCTTTTTTTTCCAGTCAAAAAAAAAAAAAGAGAAAGAAAGATAAACGACTCTATTGATGCATATTATTTCCAGGCTTTCACGGGCCATTTAAAATGATGTGGAAGGCCAGATCTGGCCCCCAAGCCCTGAGTTTGATACCTGTGTGTTAAGGTGATGGAACATCTTAAATCAGGGGTCGGGAACCTTTTTGGCTGAGAGAGCCATGGAAGCCAAATTTTTAAAAATGTATTCCCGTGAGAGACATATACTGTAATTTTTTTTAACACTGAATACAACAAAATGCATGCAGAGTATAATAAGTCTCTTATTCTTTTTAATAACATTGTAATTCTGAAGCTAACCAATAATAAATATCACACTTCTTACCATTATTGCGACTTCTTGAACAGGTGCGGTAGAAAAAGGGATGGATGGATTAAAATGCATGAGAATGTTTGATATTTTGAACGCTATTTTTAACACTGTGATGACCAGCTGAATTATTCATTACTTATCGTGTTGAGCAATGTCAGCTACAATTTATCTAAGAGCCAGATGCAGTCATAAAAAGAGCCACATCTGGCTCGAGAGCCATAGGTTTCCTACCCCTGTCTTAAATGAATCAAGGAAGCGGTTAAAAAGCTTGCATTTGAGTTTTGCAATTTTGTCTTGGAATATATTGGCAAAAATGTGTAATTGATAACAACAACAAAAAAAATTGCTGTTAATATTAGCATTACTAGGATAAATATTTTTGTCATTTGTCATTTTTCATAGTGTTGGAAAAGCTTGAGTCATATGAGAATATTGTAATACTACAAGGAACCACACAGTACAGGCCAAAAGTTAGGACACACCTTCTCAATTTAATGTGTTTTCTTTATTTCCATGACTATTTACATTGTAGATTGTCACTGAAGGTATCAAAACTATGACACCTGTGAAGTGAAAACCTTTTCAGGTGACTACCTCTTGAAGCCCATTAAGAGAATGCCAAGAGTGTGCAAAACAGTAATCAGAGCAAAGGGTGGCTATTTTGAAGAAACTGTAATATAAAACAGTGGTCCCCAACGTTTTTGTAGCTGCGGACCAGTCAATGCTTGATAATTTGTCCCGCGGCCTGGAGGGGATTTTTTCATTTTTTTTCTTTCTCTTTGTCATGAAAAATGGAGGTTTTTGTCATGAAAAATTTCGTTTTTTTTTGGGTGGGTGCACTAATTGTAAGTTTGTAAGTGTATCTTGTGTTTTTTTATGTTGTTTTAATAAAATAAAAAATAAAAAATATATATATATATTTTTTAAATTAAAAAATAATTAAAATTAATAAAAAATTCTTCTGCGGCCCGCTACCAATCGGGCCACGGCCTGGTTGGGGACCACTGATATAAAACATGTTTTCAGTCATTTCACTTTTTTTGTTAAGTACATTACTCCACTTGTGTTCATTTATAATTGTGATGCCTTCAGTGACAATCTACAATAGTCATGAAAATAAAGAAAACACATTGAATGAGGTGTGTCCAAACTTTAGGCCTGTGCTGTATATTGACTTCATAAGAATAAAGTACTAATATTATAAGAAAAAATATAGAATTGTACACAAATAAAATGGCTACGTTACTAGGCTAAATCTCTGAGTTAATCTTAGGACTGTTACAATCTGGTCACATCACAATTTGTTTTAAAAATGATTCTTCTTTCTGTTATCTGTTTCTGTGCTTGAAAAGTTAAACGTCAGTATTGATGACTGTAATATACATGTAGCCCACTTCAATGTGCTCAAACTGTGGTACGCGGGTTCCATCTAGTGGTTTTATTTTCCTATATTCAAACACAATGTTAGTGTTCAAACTGTGTGTAATGTTAAAGGCCTACTGAAAGCCACTACTACCGACCACTTAGTCTGATAGTTTATATATCAATGATGAAATATTAACATTGCAACACATGCCAATACGGCCGGTTTAGTTTACTAAATTACAATTTCAAATTGTAATTTAGTTCTCCAAGTCCGAGTCCATGGTTCTCGCCCGGAAAAGGGTGGAGTGCCATCTCCGGGTTGGGGAGGAGACCCTGCCCCAAGTGGAGGAGTTCAAGTACCTAGGAGTCTTGTTCACGAGTGGGGGAAGAGTGGATCGTGAGATCGACAGGCGGATCGGTGCGGCGTCTTCAGTAATGCGGACGTTGTACCGATCCGTTGTGGTGAAGAAGGAGCTGAGCCGGAAGGCAAAGCTCTCAATTTACCGGTCAATCTACGTTCCCGTCCTCACCTATGGTCATGAGCTTTGGGTCATGACCGAAAGGATAAGATCACGGGTACAAGCGTCCAAAATGAGTTTCCTCCGCCGGGTGGCGGGGCTCTCCCTTAGAGATAGGGTGAGAAGCTCTGCTATCCGGGAGGAGCTCAAAGTAAAGCCGCTGCTCCTCCACATCGAGAGGAGCCAGATGAGGTGGTTCGGGCATCTGGTCAGGATGCCACCCGAACGCCTCCCTAGGGATGTGTTTAGGGCACGTCCAGCTGGTAGGAGGCCACGGGGAAGACCCAGGACACGTTGGGAAGACTATGTCTCCCGGCTGGCCTGGGAACGCCTCGGGATCCCCCGGGAAGAGCTAGACGAAGTGGCTGGATATAGGGAAGTCTGGGCTTCTTTGCTTAGGCTGCTGCCCCCGCGACCCGACCTCGGATAAGCGGAAGATGATGGATGGATGGATGGATGGATGGACAATTTCAAATTTCCCGCGGAGTTCCTTGTTGAAAACGTCGCGGAATGATGACGCGTGTTTGTGACGTCTCGGGTTGGAGGGGACATATTAGCCAGCACCACTTGCGGCTAAAAGTCGTCTCTTTTCATCGCGCAATTACACAGTATTCTGGACATCTGTGTTGCTGAATCTTTTGCAATTTGTTCAATTAATAATGGAGAAGTCAAAATAGAAAGATGGAGGTGGGAAGCTTTAGCCTTTAGCCACACAAACACACTGTGTTTCCTTGTTTAAAATTCCCAGAGGCGAAACTTTACTGGATCAGAGCGGTCAAGCGAACATGGTTCCCGACCACATGTCAACTGGCAGGTTTCGGTGAGAAAATTTATGGTAAAAAGTCGCCTCTTACCGGGGATCTGCGGAACTTTCGCCGTCCATGCAGCTGTTGTGACTTTCCTCAGAGACTGGCGTCAACACACCCGTGGACACACCCCTCTGACAATCAGGTACTATTTAACTCACTAAAACACTAGCAACACAATAGAAAGATAAGGGATTTCCCAGAATTATCCTTGTAAATGTGTCTAAAAACATCTGAATCGCTCCCAATGCAATCGCCATTTTTTAAATCGTTTTACTTTATTTATTTATTTATTTTTTTTCTAGTCCTTCGCTATCAATATCCATCCATCCATCCATCCATTTTCTTCCGCTTATCCGAGGTCGGGTCGCGGGGGCAACAGCCTAAGCAGGGAAACCCAGACTTCCCTCTCCCCAGCCACTTCGTCTAGCTCTTCCCGGGGGATCCCGAGGCGTTCCCAGGCCAGCCGGGAGACATAGTCTTCCCAACGTGTCCTGGGTCTTCCCCGTGGCCTCCTACCGGTCGGACGTGCCCTAAACACCTCCCTACGGAGGCATTCGGGTGGCATCCTGACCAGATGCCCGAACCACCTCATCTGGTTCCTCTCCATGTGGAGGAGTAGCGGCTTTACTTTGAGTTCCTCCCGGATGGCAGAGCTTCTCACCATATCTCTAAGGGAGAGCCCCGCCACCCGGCGGAGGAAACTCATTTTGGACGCTTGTACCCGTGAGCTTATCCTTTCGGTCATGACCCAAAGCTCATGACCATAGGTGAGGATGGGAACGTAGATCGACCGGTAAATTGAGAGCTTTGCCTTCCGGCTCAGCTCCTTCTTCACCACAACGGATCGGTACAACGTCCGCATTACTGAAGACGCCGCACCGATCCGCCTGTCGATCTCACGATCCACTCTTCCCCCACTCGTGAACATTTAAGCTATCAATATCCTTAGCCACAAATCTTTCATCCTCGCTCAAATTAATGGGGAAATTGTCGTTTTCTCAGTCCGAATAGCTCTTGGTGCTGGTGGCTCCCATTATAAACAATGTGAGGATGTGAGGAGCCCTCACACCGGTGACGTCATCGTCTGCTACTTCCGGTAAAGGCAAGGCTTTTTATTAGCGACCAAAAGTTGCGAACTTTATCGTCGATGTTCTCTACTAAATCCTTTCAGCAAAAATCTGGCAATATCGCAAAAATGATCAAGTATGACACATAGAATGGACCTGCTATCCCCTTTTAAATAAGAAAAGCTCATTTCAGTAGGACTTTAAAACGGCCAAAACATTAAGTATTCTTGTTAAAAATAAAAATCTACCTTGTTTTTGATGAATACCGAGGCCTACATGCTACTGTATTTGAATGTCGGTCATCATGTTGGTACTTAGAGAGCATATTGCTTTCTGAGGTGGTACTTGGTGGAAAAAGTTTGAGAACCACTGCTGCAGATGTTAATGCATTGATGTAAATTGGCCCATATTGGCATGTAAAGTGTCGTAGTCAAAAACCAAGAGGTGTTTTTTCTATAGTTATAAGAGCAGGTGGGAGGGCATAAAACGAGATAGGTATAACCCGCAAGGCTCCAGGCAACAGTCTTGGCTCAACAGAGAGCGAGGCTGGCTGACAGCATATACCAGAAATGGCCACATATGAACATTTGTCAATCTGTGATTTCACAAATGGCAAAAAAAAAAAAAGACAGCGTATGATTGATTTAAACTTTTATTAGTAGAATGCACAGTACAGTACATATTCCGTACTATTGACCACTAAATGGTAACACCCAAATACGTTTTTCAACTTGTTTATTAAGTCAGATTTCACGTTGAATAATTTTTGGTGATTTAACCTAGAGCTGGGCAAATATGTCCTTTTTTATTTTTATTTTTTTATATCCATCCATCTATCCATTTTCTACCGCTTATTCCCTATCTCGATACTGTTACAACTTAGTAGATGTCAGAAACGGTGTCGAATTCTTACACCAAAAATAAACAAAGGGAGAGAGCCCCTAAGAAAAGGTGTTGAAGCTTAGGCTATTCAGAATGGAACTAAAACTGAACTGGCTACAAAGTAAACAAAAACAAAATGCTGGACAACAGCAAAGACGGCGTCCACAATGTATTCCCGAATATGACATGACAATCAACAGTGCCCCCACAAAGAAGGATAAAAACAACTGAAATATTCTCGATTGCTAAAACAAAGTAGATGCGGGAAATATTGCTTAAAGGAAGACATGGAACTACCACAGGAAAATACCAAAAAAAAGAGAAAACGCCACCAAAATAGGAAAATAGGAGCGCAAGACAAGAACTAAAACACAACACTAGAATAGTGAACAACAGGCTGAATAAGTGTACGTTATATGAGGCATAAATAACCAACTGAGAAGGTGCCTGCTATGTTAACCTAACATATTATGGTAAGAGTCATTCAAATAACTATAACATTATATTATGCTTTAGATTTATCTGTCACTCCTAATCGCTAAATCCAATGAAATCTTTTACGTCTAGTCTCTTACGTGAATGAGCTAAATAATATTATTTGATATTTTACGGTAATGTGTTAATAATTTCACACACGCTCCTGAGTATAAATCGCCACCCCGGCCAAACGATGAAAAAAACTGCGACTTATAGTCCGAAAAATACGGTATGTCGATTTTTAGGAACACTAATAAAAAACCTCACGATAATGTCTGATTGAATGCTAAAAACGTTAAGACAGACCGCCTTAAAAAAAGTAATTAAATTTTACATTTTTTTGGTGAATGAGACACCCAGAATGTACATTAAAAAATAAAGAATGTCTGCTTTACAATATTAATTATGACCGATAAAACACTGAATATTGACAACATATGAACGTCAAACACCTCTCGGCATTTTTACATTAAAGCGAAACCCAACAAACAGTAAAATATGAAAGGGAAGGGTAAAAAATAAACCCCACCTACAATCTGCACTGCAAAAAGTCAGTGTTCAAAAACAAGAAAAAAAAACAAAAATGAGGGGTATTTTATTCGAATTAAGCAAAATTATCTGCCAATAGAACAAGAACATTTGGCTTGTGTCGAGACTTTCCAAAACAAGTAAAATCAGCTAACCTCAATGAATCCCAAAATACCTTAAAATAAGTATATTCTCACTAATAACAAGTGCACTATTCTTGGTAGAGAAACAAAAAAGAGACCTTTTTGCTCAATATGTTGAAAAATATTCTAAAATTAAGTAAATGCTAGTGCCATTATCTTGACTTAATGATACGCGCTCGGCATCATGAATTTTTTTTTCATGCTTGAAGTAAGAAATTATTACTTAAAAAAAGTAGTTTTATAGTTGTGAGTGTTGATGACACAGCTTTGCATCAGTTGATACTCTAGTTTCAAGCATGTTTTACTCATTATAGGTCATCAAATCTCACCTACAAGTTGTAATATCTTACTGTGACCATTTAGGACCAAAACCCTAAAAACAAGTAAAACACTCTAACATAAAATCTGCTTAGTGAGACAAATGATCTTATCAGACAGAAAATAAGCAAATATCACCCTTATTTGAGATGTTTAATCTTACTTAGATGTCAGTTTTTGCAGTGTGATATATCTGACATATTGACTGATTGATTGGTTGAAACTTTTAATAGTAGATTGCAGAGTAAACTACGTATTCCGTACAATTGACCACTAAATGGTAACACCAAAATAAGTTTTTCAACTAGTTTAAGTCGAGCTCCACAAAGCTTTAGAACTTTGTTGTAAAAAAAATCTCCTTCCGCGTCTGTCCCTGACACCCACATTTCAGGTTCTGGAAACACTCTGTGGGGAAACGCTCCCCACCCACACTGCTTGGTGCCTCGTCTGAGCTGCTGGGACTTAGATTACCATAGTAACTAATTAAATTACCTAGTAACTAGTATATCATGCAAAAGTGCAGATTCTAACCTTTTTAAATACTTTGTATAGTTCAAGACTTTACGGTATTTTGAAAACATAACTGCACATCATAATGGCAGCTACAGTTTCCATCTTAAAGATCTAAAAAAAAATGTTATGGGAATGTCTGGCGGGGAATATTGAAAAGCTTAACGCAACGCATCTGGTCCAATTTGCCCAAGTCTGTGTTAGCATTAGCCATGTTGTGCTATGTGTGTGTGTGAATCTCCCCAAATAAGTAAAGCGGTAGAGTAGAAGCTAGAGCAGAAGTATGCCAGACCTAGAAGAGGAAAACATTCATTTGTTTGTTTTTTTGTTAAAATGAGATTTTCTTATTTAAACGGGGATAGCAGGTCCATTGTATGTGTCATACTTGATCATTTCGCGATATTGCCATATTTTTGCTGAAAGGATTTCGTAGAGAACATCGACGATAAAGTTCGCAACTTTTGGTGCTGATAAAAAAGCCTTGCGTTTACCGGAAGTCGCAGACGATGACGTCACAAGGGTGAGGGCTCCTCACGTCCTCTCATTGTTTATAATGGGAGCTTTCAGCGGCAAGAGCTATTCGGACCAAGAAAACGACAATTTCCCCATTAATTTGAAAGAGGATGAAAGATTCGTGGATGATGATATTGATAGCGAAGGACTAGAAAAAAAATAAAAAGCGACGGCTTCGGGCGGCGGCAGTGTGAGCTTTTCAGATGTAATTAGACACATTTGCTAGGATAATTCTGGAAGATCCCTTATCTGCTCATTGTCTTAATAGTGGGGCGGCATAGCTCGGTTGGTAGAGTGGCCATGCCAGCAACTTGAGGGTTGCAGGTTCGATTCCCGCTTCCGCCATCCTAGTCACTGCCGTTGTGTCCTTGGGCAAGACACTTTACCCACCTGCTCCCAGTGCCACCCACACTGGTTTAAATGTAACTTAGATATTGTGTTTCACTATATAAAGCGCTTTGAGTCACTAGAGAAAAGCGCTATATAAATATAATTCACTTCACTTCACTTCACTTTTAGTGAGATTGTAAAGACATACCTTGAGGTCGGATGGCTGCGGTGAACACGCAGTGTCTCAGAGAGAAGCCGAGGAACCAAGCTCACAGCTGCTTTTTAAACAGCTACTGCAGGAGGACGAATAAGCCAATGATGTCTCCGGTAAGATGTATATCACAATTTTCCCATCCAAAAACATGCTCGTTGACGTAGAGAAACATGTTCGCTTGACCGCAGCTTCACAACAAACAAAGAAACACCGGCTGTGTCTCGGTGCCAAAGACAGCTGCAATACACCGCTTTCCACCAACATTATTGTTCTTTATAGTCTCCATTATTAATTGAACCCATTGCAAAAGATTCAGCAACACAGATGTCCAGAATACTGTTTAATTGCGCGATGAAAAGAGACGACTTTTAGTCGCAAATGGTGCTGCGCTAATATTTCCTGACAGTCCGTGGCGTCACGCGCACGCGTCATCATTCCGCGACGTTTTCAACAAGAAATTTAAAATTGCAATTTAGTAAACTAAACCGGCCGGATTGGCATGTGTTGCAATGCTAATATTTCATCATTGATATATAAACTATCAGACTGCGTGGTCGGTAGTAGTGGCTTTCAGTAGGCCTTTAAATCGTCTGCAGCAAAAAGTTTGACTTTATCTATAAAATCAATTTATTGCTCATGCCTGCTTTCCCCCCATTTTTATGTCTGTGTGGCCCTAATACCCTTCAGTAAGAAGGTGCTTGACCTTTCGTCGCTTCACATACGTAGCCGATTTGTGTCAACTTACAAACAGATGGAGTTCATCCCCCTGGTCGTATGGTCGACGTATTTTGAAGCCAATCTTACAGCATCCTATTTCCTGTGTTAAATTGCCCCTTTTACTGCCTTGTTTTTAACGCGGCAAGTGGAAAGAGAAAGGCAAAGAAGGATGACGAGCTGCAGTATGCCAGTTCATTTTTGATTTGCTCTGCTCTTTTGTTTTGCGCTCAATGGGCAAGACGTGTTGTGTGGTCATATTATACCAGATGAATTGTAAAATGCGTGTTATTTATACAGCACCTTTTCATGCCGACAAAGCTTACCGTATTTTTCGGACTATAAGTCGCAGTTTTTTTTTCATAGTTTGGCCAGGGGTGTGACTTATATTCAGGAGCAACTTATGTGGGAAATTATAACTCATTACCGTAAAATATCAAATAATATTATTTAACTCATTCACGTAAGAGACTAGACCAGGGGTCGGCAACCTTTGCAACTCAAAGAGCCATTTTGACCCGTTTCACAAAATAAAGAAAACAATGGGAGCCACAAAACTCTTTTGAAATTTAAAATGAAATAAGCTTCATACAGTTTTTTTTTGCTTTGTGCTATGTATAAACCAGGGGTCTCAGACACGCGGCCCGCACCTTAATATGAACATTTAATGTTAGTGCGGCCCGCGAGTTTTATATGAATGCCGCTTGACAGCATTACACTTGTCGACCCTCCCAAATATTCCGTGAGACTATCGGATGTCAGATCAATTGTTCTCACGAATGTCTGCCGGTTTTCACCCGATCAACAATAATAAAGGCATTCTATGAAGGCGCTGCCTTTGAATCAGAATCATTTTTTTTTGTCCGTTCCAAAGTGTACAAGACACATCAGAACTGAAATTACATTTTCGGCACAGTTCCGCTAAGAGCAGACATACGTTACGGGGGGGGACAAGACGTGACCGACGACGGATCAGTCGGTTACAGTCACATGTCGTATGAGGCTTCCGTAGACCCACGCATATGATTGCAAGGCATACTTGTTTAACAGCCATACAGGTCACACTGAGGGTGCCCGTTTAAACTTTAACACTGTTACTAATATGCACCACACTGTGAACCCACACCAAACAAGAGTGACAAACACATTTCGGGAGAACATCCGCACTGTAACACAACATAAACACAACAGAAGAAATACCCAGAATCCCATGCATCCCTAACTCATCATACCACCGCTAGCACCAAACCTCCCCACCCCCTCCGTGCGTCGGTTGAGGTGGGCAGGGTTCAGGGGGGCGGGATTTGGTGCTAGTGGAGGTGTATAATGTAGCCCGGACGAGTTAGGGATGCATTGGATTCTGGGTATTTCTTCTGTTGTGTTTATGTTGTGTTACAGCGCGGATGTTCTCCCGAAATGTGTTTGTCATTCTTGTTTGTTGTGGGTTCACAGTGTGGCACATATTTAAGAGTGTTAAAGTTGTTTATATCACAACCCTCAGTGTAACCTGTATTGCTGTTAAACAAGTATGCGTTGCAGTCTTTCCATGTGTTAACAGAGGCTGAATATGACGTGACCAGCCGGCACGCAGATAGCATGGTGTAAAAGCGGGAGAGACGACATGTTTTACAGGACGTTAAAGGCTTTGCCATCGCTGCACGCCCTCAATAATGTAGTCCGGGTGAAAATCAGAGAATGTTATCCCCGGGTGATATCTGGGAGAGGCACTTAAATCTGGAAATCTCCCGGAATAATCGTTGGGGTCGGCAAGTTTGTAGCTGAGCCACATCAGAGCAATCAAAGAGCCGCGGGTTGCCGACCCCTGGACTAGACGTATAACATTTCATGGGATTCAGCGATTAGGAGTGACAGATTGTTTGGTAAACGTATAGCATGTTCTATTTGTTATAGTGTTTTGAATGACTCTTACCATAATATGTTAGGTTAACATACCAGGCACCTTCTCAGTTGGTTATTTATGCCTCATATAACGTACACTTATTCAGCCTGTTGTTCACTATTCTTTATTTATTTTAAATTGCCTTTCAAATGTCTATTCTTGGTGTTGGGTTTTATCAAATACATTTCCCCAAAAAATGCGACTTATACTCCAGTGCGACTTATATATAGTGGGGCAAAAAAGTATTTAGTCAGCCACCGATTGTGCAAGTTCTCCCACTTAAAATGATGACAGAGGTCTGTAATTTTCATCATAGGTACACTTCAACTGTGAGAGACAGAGTGTGAAAAAAAAATCCAGGAATTCACATTGTGGGAATTTTAAAGATTTTATTTGTGAATTATGGTGGAAAATAAGTATTTGGTCAACCATTCAAAGCTCTCACTGATGGAAGGAGGTTTTGGCTCAAAATCTCACGATACATGGCCCCATTCATTCTTTCCTTAACACGGATCAATCGTCCTGTCCCCTTAGCAGAAAAACAGCCCCAAAGCATGAGGTTTCTACCCCCATGCTTCACAGTAGGTATGGTGTTAATGGGATGCAACTCAGTATTCTTCTTCCTCCAAACACGACGAGTTGAGTTTAAACCAAAATGGATACATGGATGATACAGCAGAGGATTGGGAGAATGTCATGTGGTCAAATTAAACCAAAATAGAACTTTTTGGTATAAACTCAACTCGTCGTGTTTGGAGAAAGAAGAATACTGAGTTGCATCCCAAGAACACCACACCTACTGTGAAGCATGGGGGTGGAAACATCATGCTTTGGGGCTGTTTTTATGACCACATGACATTCTCCCAATCCTCTGCTGCAGTGGTCCCCAACCTTTTTGTATCCGCGGACCGGTCAACGCTTAACAATTTGTCCCGCGGCCCGGGGGGGTCCTTTTTTTTTTTTTTTCTTTGTCATGAAAAAGGGACGTTTTTGTCATGAAAAAGGGAGGTGTTTGTGGTTGGTGCACTAATTGTAAGTGTATATTGTGTTTTTTATGTTGATTTAATTACAACATTTTTTTTTTTTTTTTTTTTAATAAAAATGAATAAAAAATTATTCTGCGGCCTGGTACCAATCGGGCCGTGGTCCGGTGGTTGGGGACCACTGCTCTGCTGTATCATCCATGTATCCATTTTGGTATAAACTCAACTTGTCGTGTTTGGAGGAAGAAGAATACTGAGTTGCATCCCAAGAACACCCTACCTACTGTGAAGCATGGGGGTGGAAACATCATGTTTTGGTGCTGTTTTTCTGCTAAGGGGACTTTACGATTAATCCGTGTTAAGGAAAGAATGGAGGGGGCCATATATTGTGACATTTGGAGCCAAAACCTCCTTCCATCAGTGAGAGCTTTGAATGGTTGACCAAATACTCATATTCCACCATAATTTACAAATAAATTCTTTAAAATTCCCCACAATGTGAATTCCTGGATTTTTTTTCACATTCTGTCTCTCACAGCTGAAGTGTACCTGTGATGAAAATTACAGACCTCTGTCATCATTTTAATTGGGAGAACTTGCACAATCGGTGGCTGACTAAATACTTTTTTTCCCCACTGTATGTTTTTTTCCTTCTTTATTATGCATTTTCGGCAGGTGAGACTTGTACTCCGGAGGGATTTATACTCCAAAAAATACGGTATATCGTAGGATAGTACTTTAAAAATGGAAACCTTTCAACTCTTTTTTTTTTTTGGAGGGAACACCTTGGATGGAATCAAAACTCTGATGCATTCACGTTGAAACATCCCCCTCTGCACCCCCACTAACACTGCATCACTGCAGTGGCTCTTCGTATGGCACGTGTTTCTAAAAATGGAAAGAAGGTCCAGTGAGAGTAGCATGTCGCATCCGTATTGTGATGAATGCATATAATCAGCCCGTGGTGCTTCCGTTACAATAATTGTGATTTATAGGTTTACTCACTATAACGGCTGTCCCTGTCACTCGGTACTTTGCATCGTAAAGGAATGTTCTACCATAGAACGGCTCGTGTGCATGGTAGTAAGTACACCTGCACAATCCAAGGACAGAGCTGTAGCAAACATATTGCCTTTACAAAGCTTCCTGGAAACTGACCTTTATCTCGATCATTATTTCTTGGCCAGAATTCACAAAAGTATGTCAATTAAATATTGTACATTATTTTCAGAGTAACATCCAGAGCATATTGAAGAAGAATATTTCACTGTGTAAGGCAGTGTTTTTCAACCTTTTTTGAGCCAAGGCACATTTTTTGCGTTGAAAAAATCCTGAGGCACACCACCAGCAGAAATATCTAAAAGACGAAACTCAGTTGACAGTAAAAAGTCGTTGTCGCAATTGTTGGATATGACTTTAAACCAGGGGTCTTAAACTCAAATTACCTGGGGGCCACTGGATGCAGAGTCTGGGTGAGGCTGGGCGGCAAAAAACGATTTCTTAAAGGGGAACATTATCACAATTTGTAAAATGCTTAAAAACAATAGAAACCAGTTCCCAGTGGCTTGTTGTATTTTTTGAAGTTTTTTTCAAAATTTTACCGGTCTCGGAATATCCCTAAATAAAGCTTTAAAGTGCCTTATTTTCGCTCTCTGCGAAGACACTGGCCATTTCCCTGTGACGTCACACAGTGCTGCCAATGTAAACAAACAATGGGAATACCACAGCAAGATATAGCGACATTAGCTCGGATTCAAACTCTGATTTTAGCAACTTAAGCGATTCAACAGATTACGCATGTATTGAAACAGATGGTTGGAGTATGAAAGTATTGAAGAAGAAACTGAAGCTATTGAGCGAATAGCTATTGACGCTATTCATAGCCATAGCATGGCCGAATAGCTGCGTTAGCATCGCCGGTAAAATGTGCGGACCAAACGATCAGGACTTTCGCATCTTTTGACACTGGAGCAACTTAAATCCGTCGATTGGTAAGTGTTTTTTTTCGCATTAAATGTGGGTGGAAGGAAACGTAATATAATTGCAAATGCATCTGCAGGTTATCCATACATCTCTGTACCATGTCTGCTTTAGCATCGCCGGTAAATAGCATGTTAGCATCGATTAGCGTAGCATGTTAGCATCGATTAGCTGGCAGTCAACATCAACAAAACTCACCTTTGTGATTTCGTTGACTATCGTTGCAAATGCATCTGCAGGTTATCCATACATCTCTGTGCCATGTCTGCCTTAGCATCGCCGGTAAAATGTGGAGACACTCCAGCACATTCAATGGGGGTCTGGCGGCAGACACTTTCGCATCTTCGGGCCAGTGGTGCAACTTGAATCCCTCCCTGTTAGTGTTGTTAAACCCTCCGACAACACACCGTCGAGGCATTATGTCTCCAAGGTTCCAAAAAATAGTCAAAAAAACGGAAAATAACAGAGCTGAGACCCGCTGTTTGTAATGTGTTGAAAATGAAAATGGTGGGTGTGTTACCTCGGCGACGTCACATTCTGACGTCATCGCTTCCAGCGCGATAAACAGAAAGGCCTTTAATTCGCCAAAATTCACCCATTTAGAGTTCGGAAATCGGTTAAAAAAATAGATGGTCTTTTTTCTGCACCATCAAGGTATATATTGACGATCTGGTGATAATGTTCCGCTTTAAAAAAAAAATGTTGCATACTCCTCAATATGTCTAGTTGTATAATGACGTTTCAAATTGTATCCCTTGTGCACCGCTACTAATTAAGACATGTCGGGGTGCCACTGTGCTCAACAAAAATATATTGCATCTCCCACTTTTCCTGGAATTGTCTTAGCACATTACTAACTTTTCTCTTCACTGCAGGCTTTGAAAAAGAGATGTTTGGGGTTGTGGAATATATTTGTATTTAGCCGACGCACGGAGAATAATGTTATTTCCGCAATGTGTGTCGTTCCGCTTTTCCTCTCTCCAGCAACACGGGATGGCGAGCGCAAAAAAAGTGACGGCTCTCCTAGTGTTATCCGGCGTCATATAGACATGTATGTAGTGTTCATCGTGTGAGGCAATGCAAATTAAACAATAAAAAAAAAACAAATAACTATTTTAATTGGCCCAGGTTATCGGGGCTCTTTTATTAATGACGGAAAGGTGTCGCGGTGTGACTGCAGCCAGGCACCTAAAAAACCCCTCCTCTCCATGGCAACGTCTCTGTCGCTTTCATTCATTTGACGCTTATCCACTAACGCAGGGGTAGGCAACCCAGAACGTTGAAAGAGCCATTGTGGACCCAAATAACACAACGCTGTCAAGCGGAATTCATATACTGTAAAACTTGCGGGCCGCACTAACATTAAACTTTCATATTAAGGTGGGGGCCGCAAAATAACGTCTCGGGGGCTGCGTGTCTGAGACCCCTGCTGTAAACCATAACAAGCATCACTAAAGCTCATGTCTCAAAGTAGGTGTACTCTCACAACTGGTCACATCACGCCCTGACTTATTTTGAGGTTTTTTTTGCTGCCTTCATGTGTGTAGTGTCGTGCTGGACTATATATCGATATAGTCGATATATCACGGTTGTTGTCTCTGTGCGATATACAAAATGACTATATCGTAATATTTGAGTATACGTTCTCACGCAGTTGCTTTTAGCTGCGGGCTTTACAATACAGGCTCTTCTCACTCTTTCTTGTGTCTCCTTCTCACAGAGACATAAAACAAGGGCACCTTCTTACACACGTCACATACGTATACGCCCTCGCGGAGCAGAGAGGTAGCAGCATGGGTAACACGTAAGCTGTGATGCTAGCGGAGTGGTGTGAGTGGTAATACGAGAGAAAGAAGGTGCGGATTCGGTAACAAATGAAGGAAGAATTCATTCCCAAGAAAAACAGCAGGGGGTCCATCGTCTGGCGGTGGTTTGGCTTCAAGCGGGAATATGTCGAATAGACAACTGTATGATTGAGGGAACCCCTCATGAAACAGTTCTGTAGAGATGAATTAGTCTTGTGATTTTTTTCCCAAACATACACACACATATATATATATATATATATATATATATATATATATATATATATATATATATATATATATATATACATATATATATATATATATATATATGTATGTATGTGTGTATGTGTATATATATATATATATATATATATGTATATATATATATATATATGTATGTATGTATGTGTGTATGTGTATATATATATATATATATATATATATATATTATGTGTGTATGTGTATATATATAACAACAACAACACATCATTAGCAGACTATAATTACTGGTTTGCAAAAAAAATATTTTTAACCCAAATAGGTGAAATTAAATAATCTCCCACAGCACAGTGGTTGAAAAGCACTGGTGTAACGAGTCTGCTCCATTTTCATTCACTTCCTGGCCACAACAATAGGTACACTTGTGCAATCGATGCACTTCAAATGTTACAAATGACGCTCGTTTTTAAAGGACGGTGAGGGAAGACACTCGTGTGTTTGTGTGAGCCGGGGAGCGGGAGGTCTCCTCTATCTGATCACTTCCTTATCGGTGTGTGTGTGTGTGTTTTTAAGCTCCCGCTGGGACATGAACGGGTGCTCTTTCTTTGGAAATTCTTTTAAGGGCAAATGAAGAAACATTTCTTGAAAGACAAAAATGCAGGCGGGTGGGGGCCAGGGGTACTGTTTGCCCTTTTGTCGGTAATCAGTTTTTAATGTTGGACGGTGTGCGTGATGTGATGCTCCTCCTGAGTGTGTGTGTGTGTGTGTGTGTGTGTGTGTGTGTGTGTGTGTGTGTGTGCAGGCCGCAGAGAGAAACAGAGTGTGTTTTGTGCGGCGAGGTTAAAGCGGGCCCCTAGTGAGATTAACCTCTAGTCCGTGTCACCGTTTGGCATGCAGGCCCCGCCCCCTTTCCGTCTCCAGATAGCCAGTGTCAGGCTTTGTCTCCACGCTGTATCACCCTCCATTACGCACACACGTACACGCACCACCTATAGGTCAGGCTTCCTCCCTTCCCTCCTGCGCACCGGGGAAAAAAAAAAACGGCCGACAAAGACTCAAATCACGTGACTTCCTTTTGATGAGCAGACTACCAACCAGGAATGTTCTCGTGGGAATTGAGTAGGATTTTGTGTGATAAGTCACAGGTTCTAAAGAATTGACACTTCTTTTGATGAATGTCATGAGAATTACAGGCCTTAGGTATGGATTGTCTGAATGTAATGTTTTTTTTCCCCTGCCCTCGCACATGGTTGTGTACGTGCATGCATCCTGAGCGCACCGTGATCGATGCTCGTGATGCTGGAAGAGAATCCCTCGCTGACTGTTTTGTACCGTTTCTAGTTTGAACATGTCGCCTATGAATAAGCAGAGTATCAGTTTGTTTTGTTTTAAAATGCACCTTTTTGTTTATTTTCAAAATGCTAGTTACTTTGCAAATGCCTGTTTGTATAGACCAGGGTTCACCAACCTTTTTGAAAGCAAGAGCTACTTCTTGGGTACTGATAAATGCGAAGGACTACCAGTTTGATACACACCTAAGTACATTGCCAGAAATAGCTAATTTGCTCAATTTACCTTAAATAAAAAAAAATAAATAAATAAATAAAATAAAATATATATATATATATATAAAAATAAATAAAAAAAGGGTATTTCTGTCTGTCATTCCCTCGTACATTTTTTTTCCATTTACGGAAGGTTTGTTGTAGAGAATAAATGATGAAAAAAACACTTAATTGAACGGTTTAAAAGAAGAGAAAACAGGGAAAAAAATGAAAATCTAATTTTGAAACATAATTTCGACTCTTTAAAATTCAAAATTCAACCCCAAAAAAGAAGAGAAAAACTAGCTAATTCGAATCTTTTTGAAAAATTAAAATAAGAATTTATGGAACATCATCAGTCATTTTTCCTGATTAAGATTAATTTTAGAATTTTCATGACATGTTTTAAATAGGTTAAAATCCAATCTGCACTTTGTTAGAATATATAACAAATTGGACCAAGCTATATTTCTAAAAAATACAAATCATTATTTCTTCTAGATTTTCCAGAATTTTTTGAAAAAAAGAAATTCAAAAGACTTTGAAATAAGATTTTAATTTGATTCTACAGATTTTCTAGATTTGCCAGAATATTTTTTTTTAATTTTAATCATAAATTTGAAGAAATATTTCACAAATATTCTTCGTCGAAAAAACAGAAGCTAAAATGAAGAATTAAATTAAAATGTATTTATTATTCTTTACAATAAAAAAATAAAAAAAATACTTTAACATTGATTTAAATTGTCAGGAAAGAAGAGGAAGGAATTTAAAAGGTTAAACGGTATATGTGTTTAAAAATCCTAAAATAATTTTTAAGGTTGTATTTTTTCTCTAAAATTGTCTTTCTGAAAGTTATAAGAAGCAAAGTAAAACAATAAAAGAATTTAATTAAACAAGTGAAGACCAAGACTTTAAAATATTTTCTTGGATTTTCAAATTCTATTTGAGTTATGTCTCTCTTGGAATTAAAAATCTCGAGCAAAGCGAGACCAGCTTACTAGTAGATAAATACAATTTTAAAAATAGAGGCAGCTCACGGGTAAGTGCTGTTATTTGAGCTATTTTTAGAACAGGCCAGCGGGCGACTCATCTGGTCCTTATGGGCTACCTGGTGCCCGTAGGCACTGCGTTGGTGACCCCTGGTATAGACATTTCATAGTCCTTACACAGACATTTTATCAATTAATATAATCAATGAAAGGAGAAAGAAAATGGAAATAAATAGGAATTATTTTTGTTTGAGTTTTTTTTAGTTCTATACTTACTGGTGTCTGTAAACATGACTACAATAAAATATAGTTTACATTAAATAAATTAGCTGGAACAAACACAACGAATGGTCCTTCCGTTCATTCTATTTCCAATTCTGAAGCGCAAATCATCCATCCATCCATTTTCTTCCGCTTATTCCGTTTGGCGTCGCGGGGGGGCGCTGGTGCCAATTTCAGCTACAATCGGAAAAACTAAATTCGGGCGGTTTTTCGATTTTTATTATATATGGCGGATTTAAAAAACAAACAATCAAAGGGGTTGATTTTCATTTTAAAAAAGCCGTCAAATTGGATTTTGTGCTGTTTTCATTTTATGGATTTTTATTTTTCCAGATAAACACAAAAATAAAATATATGTTCATTCAAAATGCAAAAATGCGTGGTTATCTGTGTGATGACAAATTGAACCGGAAGCAGTATTTTAGGTCCATGTACCTTCTGTTCATTACGCCATTTTTTGTATTTTCAAAAGTTGGACAACTATTAAATGAGACTTTTTTAAAAACGACAAAAGGACTCCTGCTGAACAAAGATTTTACCGTTAGGTTTAAAACATGTTAAATGCAAAGGAAAGGTTAAAATACTGCTTCCGGTTCAATTTGTCATCGCACAGATAAACACGTATTTTTGCATTTTGGATGAACAAATTTTAAATTTTTGTGTTTATCTGGAAAAATAAAAATCCATGAAAAGAAAACAGCAAAAGAAATCAAATTTTATGGTAATTTTTTAATGAAACTCAACCCGTTTTTCTTTGTTTTCAAATCTGCCATATATGTTAAACATCGAAAAAACGGCCCTAACTTTCTTTTTTGATTTCGTTTCAGAATTGGAAATAGAATGAATGGAAGCTACTCCGACCAAATATGTTACCATTATGCTAAAAATATGCTAAACACGAAGGAAAAGTTAAAATACTGCTTCCGGTTCAATTTGTCGTCATACGGATAAACACACATTTTTGATAAACATGGATTGGATTTTTGTGTTAGTATCTGGAGATATAAAAATTCATAAAAGAAAAACAGCACAAAATTCAATCTCATTGCAGTCTTTTAATGAAACTCAACCCTTTTTTTGTTTGTTTTCAAATCTGCTAAAACTTGTAAATTATTGTTCGATTTTTGGGTTTATCTAGAAAAATGTTAATCCATAAAGGGAAAACAGCACAAAATCCAATGTTTTGGCAATATATTTATGAAAATCAACCCTTTTTTGTTTGTTTTCAAATATCCAATTTTATGGCAATATATTTATGAAAATTAACCCTTTTTTGTTTGTTTGTTTTCAAATATCCAATTTTATGGCAATATATTTTTTGAAAATCAACCCTTTTTGGTTTGTTTGCAAATCTGCCACATATATCCTCTCTATCCTCCTTCAAAACCGCTCTAAAACAACACCTCCAGGCAACTTCAACACTTTACTAATACCCTCCTCCATTCACATCCCATCTCCCCGGATTATAAACAACTCAAATGTACTTCTAATGTATGCACTTGTTCTTATGCTATCTGAACTCACTATGTTCTCTGCTGGCTGTACATATCCTACTAAATAAGACCTACACTGTTTCAATGTCCACATTTCTCTGTTGATGCAATTGTTGATGACTGAAGTACTGATATCAACCACAGCTCCTCATCCCACCCCCCGGATTGTAAATAATGTAAATAATTAAATGTATATACTATGATGATTAACTTGTGTGTTGACTGTATTATGCTGATAGTATATATTTGTACCATGAATTGATTAACGAGGACCCCGACTTAAACAAGTTGAAAAACTTATTCGGGTGTTACCATTTAGTGGTCAGTTGTACGGGATATGTACTGAACTGTGCAATCTACTAATAAAAGTATCAATCAATCAATCAATACAGTCGTAAAAATCGAAAAACGGCCGTAACTTTCTTCTAGGATTTGCATTTCAGAATTGCAAATAGAATAAATGGAAGGTACACTGACCAAATGTGTTACCGCTATGCTAAAAATATGCTTAATGCGAAGGAAAAGCTAAAATACTTCTTCCGGTTCAATTTGTCAGCACACTCAAAAAAATGACTGATTTGATGAACTCAATTAAAATGAGGGCAGGATTTCCATCCAACAAATACATGTTGCCCCAACTCAAAATAAGTACATTCTCACAACACAATAAAAATGAGTTAGTCCAACTAATTTTTAGCAAATAAAGCAAAAATTAAATTATTGCAATAACTAAGCGAAATTGATTTACATTTGTCGGACTAATTTTTAACAAATACATCCATCCATTTTCTACCGCTTATTCCCTTTTGGGGTCGCGGGGGGCGCTGGCGCCTATCTCAGCTACAATCGGGCGGAAGGCGGGGTACACCCTGGACAAGTCGCCACCTCATCGCAGGGCCAACACAGATAGACAGACAACATTCACACTCACATTCACACACTAGGGCCAATTTAGTGTTGCCAATCAACCTATCCCCAGGTGCATGTCTTTGGAAGTGGGAGGAAGCCGGAGTACCCGGAGGAAACCCACGCATTCACGGGGAGAACATGCAAACTCCACACAGAAAGATCCCGAGCCTGGATTTGAACCCAGGACTGCAGGAACTTCGTATTGTGAGGCAGACGCACTAACCCCTAAGCGAAATTGATTTATATGTGCCCAACTAAAAATTTATTGGAAATTAGTCAATCAATGTTTACTTATATAGCCCTAAATCACTAGTGTCTCAAAGGGCTGCACAAACCACAACACAAACCACTACGACATCCTCGGTAGGCCCACATAAGGGCAAGGAAAACTCAAACCCACTGGGACGTCGGTGACAATGATGACCATGAGAACCTTGGAGAGGAGGAAAGCAATGGATGTCGAGCGGGTCTAACATGATACTGTGAAAGTTCAATTCATAATGGATCCAACGCAGCCGCGAGAGTCCAGTCCAAAGCGGATCCAACACAGCAGCGAGAGTCCCGTTTACAGCGTAGCCAGCAGGAAACCATCCCAAGCGGAGGCAGATCAGCAGCGCAGAGATGTCCCCAGCCGATACACAGGCAAGCAGTACATGGCCACCGGATCTCCCTCAAGGGAGATTGGACCATAGGAGAAATAAAACAAACAACATGTTTACTTGACCCTCTTCCTGGGAAACTTATCATGGAGCTCTTTGTATTATTAGGTCCATCAGTGCTAAATATTATAAACTTATCACTTTCCTCTGGCACTGTTCCCCTAGCATTCAAAAAAGTGGTTATTCATCCTCTCCTTAAAAGACCTAACCTCAATCCTGACCTCATGGTAAACTACCGACCGGTGTCTCACCTTCCCTTTAGTTCAAAAATCCTCGAAAAAATTGTTGCGGAGCAGTTAAATGAACACTTAGCGTCTAACAATCTATGTGAAACCTTTCAATCCGGTTTAAGGGCAAATCACTCTACGGAGACAGCCCTAGCAAAAATGACTAATGAACTATTGCTAACGATGGATTCCGATGCGTCATCTATGTTGCTGCTCCTCGATCTTAGCGCTGCTTTCGATACTGTCGATCACAATATTTTATTAGAACGTATCAAAACACGAATTGGTATGTCAGACTTAGCCCTGTCTTGGTTTAACTCTTATTTTACTGATAGGATGCAGTGCGTCTCCCATAACAGTATGACCTCGGACTACGTTAAGGTAACGTGTGGAGTTCCCCAGGGTTCGGTTCTTGGCCCTGCACTCTTCAGCATCTACATGCTGCCGCTGGGTGACATCATACGCAAATACGGTGTTAGCTTTCACTGTTATGCTGATGACACCCAACTCTACATGCCCCTAAATCTGACCAACACGCCGGATTGTAGTCAGCTGGAGGCGTGTCTTAATGAAATTAAACAATGGATGTCCGCTAACTTTTTGCAACTCAACGCCAAAAAAACGGAAATGCTGATTATCGGTCCTGCTAGACACCGACCTCTATTTAATAATACAACTTTAACATTTGAGAACCAAACAATTAAACAAGGCGACTTGGTAAAGAATCTGGGTATTATCTTTGACCCAACTCTCTCCTTTGAGCCACACATTAAAAGCATTACTAAAACGGCCTTCTTTCATCTCCGTGATATCGCAAAAATTCGCTCCATTCTCTCCACTAAAGATGCGGAGATCAACGTTGTAACAATTCCTCTAATGTTATTTCCTCAAAACGAGAGAAATTATTTTGGGGGGCAGTATCCGCCGTATATACCATCGTATCTGTGGTAATAGAATCCAGTTGTAGCTGGGACGCATTGTCTTTAATTTCCTTTCTAATGACTTCAATTTTCTTATTAAAGAATTGCATAAAGTCATCAGCTGAGTGGGTGGAGCTACTGGAAGGGGTCCCTTGTTGGGTTAGCGATGCTACCGTACTAAACAAAAATTTAGGATCGTTTTTATTACGGTGGATGAGATTTGAGTAATATTTAGCTTTAGCTAAGGTAAGCATGTGTTTATAAGTTATTAAACCATCACTCCATGCTTGATGGTGCACCTCAAGTTTAGTCGTGCGCCATTTGCGTTCCAGCTTTCTACATAATAATTTCTGAGCTCTAGTTTCTTCTGTAAACCACGGGGTATGCCTTTTTGGAGCCTTTTTTAACTTTAGCGGTGCTATGTTATCAATGGTTTCGCGCAGGGCGTCGTTAAAGTTGTTAGTGAGGTTATCAATAGAGCCCACATACTTTGGGAATGGTGCCATTACCGATGGCAGTAGTTCAGCAAGAGTTGTCGTTGTGGCCGTATTAATGTTGCGGCTGCTATAGCAGTTATTATTATTAGTTTGACGAACATGCGTCTGAACCTCGAATTTTATAAGGTAATGATCGGACAATACTTTAGTATACGGGAGTATCGTAACTTTGGAAACGGGGATACCCCTGACAAGCACTAGGTCTATCGTATTACCGTTGCGATGCGTGGGTTCATTTATTATTTGTGTAAGACCACAGCTATCAATTATAGTCTGGAGCGCTACGCACTGTGGGTCCGATGGGGTATTCATATTAAAGTCCCCCATTATAATTATATTATCGGCGTGCGTCACTAGATCAGCAACGAACTCTGAGAATTTATTGATAAAGTCCGAATAGGGCCCTGGGGAGCGGTACATAACAGCCCATGTCATGTGCACACATTACACTTGAATGTAGCTACTTCTGCTGTTTTGGGAGTTTGCGGTTTACCGTGAACTTAGTATGTATGATTTAGTAACTTACTACATGGGCAATCTGTATATGGACATGGATAGTGATAACTGCCCCTTAAAGGCCTACTGAAATGAGATGTTCTTATTCAAACGGGGATAGCAGGTCCATTTTATGTGTCATATTTGATCATTTCGCGATATTGCCATATTTTTGCTGAAAGGATTTAGTAGAGAACATCGAGGATAAAGTTCGCAACTTTTGGTCGCTAATAAAAAAGCCTTGCCCTTACCTGAAGTAGCAGACGATGTGCGCGTGATGTCACGGGTTGTGGAGCTCCTCACATCTGAAAATTGTTTATAATCATAGCCTCCAGCAGCAAGAGCTATTCGGACCGAGAAAACGACAATTTCCCCATTGATTTGAGCGAGGATGAAAGATTCGTGGATGAGGAAAGTTAGAGTGAAGCACAAAAAAAAAAAAAGAAAAGGCGACAGCTCCAGGCGGAGGCAGTGGGAGCGTTTTAGATGTAATTGGACACATTTACTGGAAAATCCCTTATCTGTTTGTTTTCAAATCTGCCAGAAATCCCCAAACTCTTAATTTTGTTTTTCGATTTTTGTGTTTATCTTGAAAAATTTCAATCCATAAAGGGAAAACAGCACAAAATCCAATTTTATGGCAATAGTTTTATGAAAAGTAACCCTTTTTTGGTTTCTTTCTAATCCGCCAAAACTCGTATAACTCGTAATTTTTTTTTCTCTTCTTGTGTTTATCTGGAAAAAATGTAATCCATAAAGGGAAAACAGCACAAAATCCAATCTTATGGCAGTGTTTTAATGAAACTCAACCTTTTTTTGTTTGTTTTCAAATCTGCCAAAAATCCTAAAACTCTTATATTTTTTTTCGATTTTTGTGTTTATCTGGAAAAATGTTAATCCATAAAGGGAAAACAGCACAACGTTCAATAATTTTATGAAAATCAACCCTTCTACAGCAGTAAAAATCGAAAAACGGCCCTAACTTTCTTTTTTGATTTGCGTTTCAGAATTGGAAATAGAATGAATGGAAGGTCCACTGACCAAATGCTAAAAATATGATTTTTGTGTGAGTATCTGGAAAAATAAAAATCCATCAAAGAAAAACAGCACAAAATCAAATCTTATGGCAATCTTTAAATGAAACTCAACCCTTCTTTGTTTGTTTTCAAATCTGCCAGAACTCGTAAAACAGCCCTAGGTACACGGACCACAAATAACATTGCAATTTATTAGTAATATTTTCATCTTATTTATATTGAATCAGAGTAAAATGGATAAGGCTATCAAACGTTTTAAAAATAATATCAAATACATTATAATTAGTATGAACATGTTTATTTAGGCCCTGTGATGAGGTGGCGACTTGTCCAGGGTGTACGCTGCCTTCCGCCCGATTGTAGCTGAGATATGACCTCAAAAGGGAATGAGAGGTAGAAAATGGATGGATGGATGTTTATTTAGATGTTTTAATGCAGGTCCGATTGCATTTAAAAAAAATGTAAGGACAAAACATTTACATACATAAAATATAACAAATGACTTGCTATACAACACTAATTTGATAATGTGTAAAATTGAGTTACGGATCAGTAACCACTTTTTTTTTAAATTATATTTTAAATTGTCACACAAACAAACAATAGCAGCAATAGTTGGATCACATGCAGACTGTTGGATCATGATTCAAAAACAAAAGCACGCCAATGAATTAGCAGCCATTACCGTATTTTCCTGAGGTCTGTTTTTTCTTTTTCTATTTTTTATGAGTCGTGATTGTTATCCGTCCATAATGAATAATGTATGGCGTGGTTCTGTTGAGAGCGGGCTCAGTTATATACTGTAAGCCCGGGGGGCTTCTGTTAGCACTCACTCCGCAGGTTCCTTCACATGAAATATAGGCCCTACGCAGCCTTAATGGAAGGTGTTGTTAATTCGAAGCAGTGGAACATGAAGGCTTTTAAGTGTCGGCCGGGCGGTGGGGGAAGGTTGGGGCAGGGGTCAAAGGTCGTGGCTGCTAATGACAATATGCTGAGGATGCTTGGGCTTCTTAAGGGCGGCTTTGTTGGTGGTTTTTACTCTTTACCCGTGTGACTGTGTATCCCCCCCCTTATCCTCGGTTCGAATTGCATCTGCCGCGTCCACTTCCTGTGCCTTAAGAAGTGCAAAATATCACCTCCTCCATGCGGCAGGCGCGCCGCGCTGTAGAACGCGTGCGCATGGGCCACCTCGGATTCAAAGCATTTCATAATTAGCCATGCCATAGCTGGTGGTCGCCATGGAGAGGAGTGGCGGGGGAGGGAGGGTGTGTGAGGGGGTGGGGTTCTTGGGGGAGGATGGCGGTCATCTCTGCACCCCCCCCCTCACGTTACCGCTTCCTGTATTGATTGTCAGCTCTGGTGATGACGAGGGCTCTGGCTGGTGAAAAAGAGGTCTATTTCTAGCCGTGATGTCGGAGCCTGTATTGATTGATGTACACTCCTTCCCACACACACACACACACACACACACACACACACACACACGCACACACACACACACACACACACACACACACACACACACACACACACACACACACACACAACACGAACATTCTTGTATTTGTTACCTTTTTGAGACCCCCGAAAAATGCCTACTTCTTTAGGACCTCCCTTTCTAGATAAATAACTTATTTGTATTTACATTTGTGATACATACATACTATACATGTATAAAAAAGGTAAGCTTTTAGTTTTTTTTTTAGGGCTGTGAATCTTTGGGTGTCCCACGATTCGATTCAATATCTATTGTTGGGGTCGCGATTTGATAATATATCGATTTTTATTCGATTCGATTCGATTCTCAATTCAAAAACGATATTTTTCCGATCCAAAACGATTCTGTATTCATTCAATACATAGGATTCCCGCAGGATCTACCCCAGTCTGCTGACATGCTAGCAGAGTAGTAGATTTAAAAAAAAAAAATAAAAAAAAGCTTTTATAATTGTAAAGGACAATGTTTTATCAACTGATACCAATAATCAATCAATCAATCAATGTTTACTTATATAGCCCTAAATCACTAGTGTCTCAAAGGGCTGCACAAACCACAACACAAACCACTACGACATCCTCGGTATGCCCACATAAGGGCAAGGAAAACTCACACTCAGTGGGACGTCGGTGACAATGATGACTATGAGAACCTTGGAGACGAGGAAAGCAATGGATGTCGAGCGGGTCTAACATGATATTGTGAAAGTTCAATCCATAATGGATCCAACACAGTCGCAAGAGTCCAGTCCAAAGCTGATCCAACACAGCAGCGAGAGTCCCGTTCACAGCGGAGCCAGCAGGAAACCATCCCAAGCGGAGGCGGATCAGAAGCGCAGAGATGTCCCCAGCCGATACACAGGCGAGCAGTACATGGCCACCGGATCGGACCGGACCCCCTCCACACGGGAGAGTGGGACATAGAAGAAAAAGAAAAGAAACGGCAGATCAACTGGTCTAAAAAGGGAGTCTATTTAAAGGCTAGAGTATACAAATGAGTTTTAAGGTGAGACTTAAATGCTTCTACTGAGGTGGCATCTGGAACTTTTACCGGGAGGGTATTCCAGAGTACTGGAGCCTGAAATGAAAACGCTCTATAGCCCGCAGACTTTTTTTGGGCTTTGGGAATCACTAATAAGCCAGAGTCCTTTGAACGCAGATTTCTTGCCGGGACATATGGTACAATACAATCGGCAAGATAGGATGGAGCTAGACAGTGTAGTATTTTATTCGTAAGTAGTAAAACCTTAAAGTCACATCTTAAGTGCACAGGAAGCCAGTGCAGGTGAGCCAGTACAGGCGTAATATGATCAAACTTTCTTGTTCTTGTCAAAAGTCTAGCAGCCGCATTTTGTACCAACTGTAATCTTTTAATGCTAGACATGGGGAGACCCGAAAATAATACGTTACAGTAATCGAGACGAGACGTAACAAACGCATGGATAATGATCTCAGCGTCTTTGGTGGACAGAATGGAGCGAATTTTAGCGATATTACGGAGATGAAAGAAGGCCGTTTTAGTAACGCTTTTAATGTGTGACTCAAAGGAGAGAGTTTGGTCAAAGATAATACCCAGATTCTTTACCGTGTCGCCTTGTTTAATTGTTTGGTTGTCAAATGTTAGAGTTGTATTATTAAATAGAGGTCGGTGTCTAGCAGGACCGATAATCAGCATTTCCGTTTTTTTGGCGTTGAGTTGCAAAAAGTTAGCGGACATCCATTGTTTAATTTCATTAAGACACGCCTCCAGCTGACTACACTCCGGCGTGTTGGTCAGATTTAGGGGCATGTAGAGTTGGGTGTCATCAGCATAGCAGTGAATGCTAACACCGTATTTGCGTATGATGTCACCTAGCGGCAGCATGTAGGTGCTGAAGAGTGCAGGGCCAAGGACCGAACCCTGGGGAACTCCACACGTTACCTTAATGTAGTCCGAGGTCACATTGTTATGGGAGACGCACTGCATCCTATCAGTAAGATAAGAGTTAAAGCAACACAGGGCTAAGTCTGACATACCAATTCGTGTTTTGATACGTTCTAATAAAATATTATGATCGACGGTATCGAAAGCTGCGCTAAGATCGAGGAGCAGCAACATAGATGACGAATCAGAATCCATCGTTAGCAATAGATCATTAGTCATTTTTGCGAGGGCTGTCTCCGTGGAGTGATTTGCCCTGAAACCGGATTGAAAGGTTTCACATAGATTGTTAAACGCTAAGTGTTCATTTAACTGCTCCGCAACAATTTTTTCGAGGATTTTTGAAATAAAGGGAAGGTGAGACACCGGTTGGTAGTTTACCATGAGGTCAGGATCGAGGTTAGGTCTTTTAAGAGGAGGATGAATAACCGCTTTTTTGAATGCTAGGGGAACAGTGCCCGAGGAAAGTGATAAGTTTATAATATTTAGCACTGATGGACCTAATAATACAAAGAGCTCCTTGATCAGTTTCCCAGGAAGTGGGTCAAGTCAACATGTTGTTTGTTTTATTCCATTTACACGTTGTAACAATTCCTCTGTTATTTCCTCAAAACGAGAGAAACTATAATAATGATAATGTAAATTTGTTTTAACTATTAAATAAACCAAAAATATGACTTATTTTATCTTTGTGAAAACATTGGACACAGTGTGTTGTCAAGCTTATGAGATGCGATGCAAGTGTAAGCCACTGTGACACTATTGTTCTTTATTTTTATTTTTATAAATGTCTAATGATAATGTAAATGAGGGATTTTTAATCACTGCTATGCTGAAATTATAACTAATATTGATACTGTTGTTGATAATATTCATTTTTGTTTCACTACTTTTGGTTTGTTCTGTGTCAGGTTTGTGTTTTCAAAATTTCTCTGTTTGTTGTAGTTCTGAGTGTTGCTGGGTCAGGTTTGGTTTTGTAATTGGATTGCATTGTTATGGTATTGCTGTGAAGAGGTTTGTTGGATTGATGAAAAAAATAAATAAATCTAAAACAAAAAAATCAGTTTAAAAAAAAAAAGAGAACCGCACAACGTATTCGATTCGTATTCGAATCGATTTTCTCCCACACCCCTATTTTTTTTAATTGTTTGTGTTTGTTTTTTCAATCTTCATTATTTACATCAAGTTATTACAGTATGTCTCTAAATACATATTTTTTTAGAGATGTCCGATAATGGCTTTTTTGCCGATATCCCGACATTGTCCAACTCTTAATTACCGATACCGATGTATACAGTCGTGGAATTAACACATTATTATGCCTAATTTGGTCGTGATGCCCCGTTGGATGCATTAAACAATGTAACAAGGTTTGCCAAAATAAATCAGCTCAAGTTATGGAAAAAAAATGCCAACATGGCACTGCCATATTTCTTATTGACGTCACAAAGTACTTTTTTTTTTTTTAACATGCCTCAAAACAGCAGCTTGGAATTTGGGAGGTTGAGGTGGGCGTGTATTGTAGCGTATCGGAAGAGTTAGTGCTGCAAGGGGTTCTGGGTATTTGCTCTGTTGTGTTTATGTTGTGTTGCGGTGCGGATGTTCTCCCGAAATGTGTTTGTCATTCTTGTTTGGTGGTGGTTCACCGTGTGGCGCATATTTGTAACCGTGTTAAAGTTGTTTATACGGCCACCCTCAGTGTGACCTGTACGGCTGTTGACCAAGTATGCCTTGCATTCACTTGTGTGCGTGATTAGCCGTAGATATTATGTGATTGGGCCGGCACTCAAAGGCAGTGCCTTTAGGGTGTACTGGCGCTCTGTACTTCTCCCTACGCCCCTGTACACAGCGGCGTCGGCGTTTTAAAAAGTTATAAATTTTACTTTCTGAAACCAATACCGATAATTTTGAAACCGATACCAATAATTTCCGATATTACATTTTAAAGCATTCATTGGCCGATAATATCGGCAGTCCGATTTTATCAGAGGGGGGGGCACTTACATTTTTTACAAACACTTGTTATTTCATATGTTGACTAGAGGGAATCACTTTTAAAGTCAATTTGAAAAATCCCTCCTTTATGGGACCACCCTAATTTTGGTAGATTTCACCACCGGGGGTGCAAATGCGATCTCTATTTTTTGTTTTTTGTAATGTTCTTAAGACCCATGACAAATGAGTCACAGACCACAGGTCCCTGTATCGCACTTTGGGCAACCCAGCTGTAGAAGCTAACTGTTAATAGCCACCATAGTCTTAGTACCGTAGTGTATTTGTTCATCCTCTGGTCACATTTGAGAAGCAGGTTGTCTTAAGTTAGCAGCTGAAGTCATAAAATCAGCTTTTCACCTTGCGGGTATTTTTGGGGATGAATAGGGAAGTCCTTCTTTAGCTGCCGTCTAGTTTTATCACATATTGCTGCCTTTGCACCTATCAATATTTACTTTTGTATGCACATTCAGTCAACAAAAATCCCAACTTTGGAGAAATGTTCACAGATTCTAGTATTTGGCTCTCTATTAGATGCAATGGTTTTCCGTATTGGGACTATGATTTTATACAAGAAAACACACACGCACGCACACACATTCTTGTATTTATTACCTTCTTGAGACTGCCGAAAAATGGCTACCTTTCTTGATATATAAAGATTTGTATTTACAACATTAATAATATATACATACTGTGCAAATATAAAAAAGCTTGTTGTGAAAAAATGAGTTGTAATATCACAAGAAAAATGTCACAATTTCACAAGAAAAACTTTGAATTTCTGCAGTATTATAATAAAAGTCTTAATAGAATTGGTGCAGTATTATAATAGTCGTAATTTTACTCAACACAAGTCAAAATTTTTCAAGAAAAACTGAACATGTGAAGTGAAGTGAATTATATTTATATAGCGCTTTTTCCTTAGTCACTCAAAGCGCTTTACCTAGTGAAACCCAATATCTAATTTTTACATTTAAACCAGCGTGGGTGGCAATGGAGCAGGTGGGTAAAGTGTCTTGCCCAAGGATACAATGGCAGTGACTAGGATGGCGGAAGCGGGCATCGAACCTGTAACCCTCAAGTTGCTGGAACGACCACTCTACCAACCAAGCTATACCGCCCCCATCTGTGCAATATTATTATAAAAGTTGGAATTTTACTCAATAACAGTCGCAATTTTACAAGAAAAACTTAATTTTGGCAATTTTATCAGAATCAGAATCTGAAATACTTTTTATGACAGGAGTCGTAATTTTACTCAACAAAAGTCACAATTTTATAAGAGAACATACAAATTTTGGCAATATTATATACATATTAAAGGCCTACTGAAATGCGATTTTCTTATTTAAACGGGGATAGCAGGTCCATTCTATGTGTCATACGTGATCAAATATTGCCATATTTTTGCTGAAAGGATTTAGTAGAGAACATCGACGATAAAGTTCGCAACTTTTGGTGCTGATAAAAAAGCCTTGCCTGTACCGGAAGTAGCCGACGATGTGCGCGTGACGTCACGGGTTGTGGAGCTCCTTACATCTGAACATTGTTTACAATCATGGCCACCAGCAGCGAGAGCGATTCGGACCGAGAAAGCGACGATTTTCCCATTTGAGCGAGGATGAAAGATTCGTGGATGAGGAAAGTGAGAGTGAAGGACTAGAGGGAAAAAAAAAAAAAGGACTAGAGGGCAGTGGGAGCGATTTTAGATAGGGAAGATGCTGTGAGAGCCGTAGGGGTGGCAGGACCACTCGGCCAGGCCCAACCGCAACAAGGGATAGAGCCACACCACTTTGAACCCGACGCTGATGGTGACAGTCATTAGGACGCTACTGATATTGATGCTGGAGTAGCACACGACATATATCGCCTTCAGAATACAGAATGGTACAAATTATCGTTGCATAATACACTGTACTTTGTGTGTGTGGTCCAATCCAACCGTGTTCGCTTGACATCTCTGTTCCATAGTAAAGCTTGACTGTCATCTTTTGGGAATGCAAACACTGAAACACCGGCTGTGTTTGTGTTGCTAAAGCCGGCCGCAATACACCGCTTCCCACCTACAGCTTTCTTCTTTGATGTCTCCATTGTTCGTTGAACAAATTGCAAAAGATTCAGCAACACAGATGCCCAGAATACTGTGGAATTTTGGGATGAAAACAGACGACTTAATAGCTGGGCACGATGGTGGCACAAAATGTCCTCTACAATCCGTGACGTCACGCGCAGGCGTCATCATACCAGGTTTTCAGCAGGATTTTTTGGCGCAAAATTTAAAATTGCACTTTAGTAAACTGCCGTATTGGCATGTGTTGAAATGTTAATATTTCATCATTGATATATAAACTATCAGACTGTGTGGTCGGTAGTAGTGGCTTTCAGTAGGCCTTTAATATACATAGGTCATAATTTTACTCAAAAAATGCCACTATTTTACAAGAACAATAAAAAAATTGGCAATATTGTGATAAAAGTCAGAATTCTATGACAAATGTCACCATTTTGTATTAAAAAGTAATAATTTAACGTAAAAAAGCAATAATTTTATGAGAAAATATCGGAATAATACAGAAACAGAAAGAATATAAGAAATTCTTCCCAATTTTACAAAAAAGAAGTCGATACATTTTAAGGCGAAGGCGAATTTTATTTATTTATTTATTTTTTTGTGGAATTTTTTGTTTATGATTGTTTTTTAATCATCATTATTAACTTCATGTTATTACAGTATGTCTCTATATCAGGGGTGTCAAACTCATTTTAGATCGGGGGCCACATGGAGAAAAATCTACTCCCGAGTGGGCCGGGGTGTGGTAAAATCCCTGCACGATAACTTAAAAATAAAGACACCTTCAGATTGTTTTCTGTGTTTAAAAATAGTAGAAGCACATTCTGAAAATGTACAAATCATAATGTTGTTGTCCTTTTACATTTACATGTCGCGGTTAATAGTATTTATCTTTATTTGTCGTTATTTGTATTTTCTGAATGAATGATGTGATAATATTCATCAGTCAACTCAATGGTGTTCATTTTCAATCAAGATAAAAAAATATCAAAATCAAATTACAGTATGTCATGTATGTAGTTTGATTATTTTCCTCGATTGATGTGCTAATAGCATGTGGTTTATTTTTTACATATGTATCATCATCCAGAGATACAAAGAATTGCTATTGCAACATCCAGTAGACACATGCAGAAGAGCTGTTTCTTTCATTCAAAAATTTTAGGTTAATTTGTATACTTAGAAAACTCATCCCGTGGGACGGATAAAACCTGTTCTCGGGCCGTACCTTTGACACACCTGCTCTATATACATATATATATATATATATATATATATATTTTTTTTTTTTAAATTTTGGCCAAAAGGGGCACATTTCAATTTTTTACACACACTTGTTATTTCATATGTTGGCCAAAGAGGGAGCACTTTTAAAACCAACACACAGTCAATTTGAAAAATCCCTCCTTTTTGGGACCACCCTCATTTTGATAAAGTTCACCACCAGGGGTGCAAATGAGACATTCTCTATCAGATGCAATGGTTTTCTGTATTGGGACCATGATTTATGTCCTAACTTGTCCACCGGTCCTCATATGGACGGTACTTTTCCTTGTTGGTGTCTCAAGAAGGGTAGAAATACAAGAACACACACACATGGATACGGGCTTAAACATATATACCATGCATTTATCTGAAAAAATGCACACCATTGCATAGCGTCGAATCAATTTCTTTAGTTTCTCTGAACCGTGCGCCGTTGTGGTCAAGAGTGGGGGTTGGTGCTTCTACCGTTGACCTTTTTTTTTGACCCCTGATAAAATGGGCATTTTGTCCCACGGCCACACACTTACCACTGATCAGAAGTTGCTCCTCCACTGGAGCCGAACAGAATGCACTGGAGGCGTTTCATGACCTCCCTCCTCCTCCTCCGATCATTTCTCCTCCAGCGCTCCAGGCCCCTCCTCCATCCCACCCCCTCACCCGCTTTTTTCTTACTCCATGCCCTTTCGTGACCTCCGTGCGTAAACTTCCAGAGCAGGTCAGGACACCCGGCAGGTCATTCCGGAGGACAGGACTCCGGTTACAGGTTAGGATTTTTGTATAGCCCTGCCACAAACAAACACATGGACAACGTGATTATTTCCACCAGAGGAGTCATGTTTTGGTTGTTCTTGCAAAATCAATGAACCCATTTTGATGAAATGATGGCGATACATTCCATTAATCAAATGATCCGTGCGTTTGTTTGGAATTCAAACATTCTTCCGGGTTGCGATACTTCCAATTCCTTAGGATTGTGTGCCATAGAACTGTATTTTTCAACCACTGTGCCGTGAGATACAGTCTGGCAGTGGTCCCCAACCACCGGGCCGCAGAAGAATATTTTATTTTATTTTTTCATTTTATTTTATTTTTTTTATTTTTATTAAATCAACATAGAAAACACAAGATACACTTACAATTAGTGCACCAACCCCAAAAAACTCCCTTTTTCATGACAAAAAAATAAAAATAAAAATAAATTAAAGTTGCAAGCAGCGTTGGTCGGGCCCGCCTTTGGCTGCTGTAGAAGCATGGATAGTAGCTACTATTATTATAGGGTATTGTGTGTAGAATTTTGAGGACAAAAAAGATTTAATTCCATTTTACATTGTCATTGTGTACTGTTAGCCATAAGTGTCCCAATACTTTTGCCTAGTGTTAGTCCTCAGTGTCCCAATACTTTTATCCAGTGGTAGTAGCCATCTTGAGACAACAGCAGCGCAGGAGCATCAGCGCAGTTGATCTTTGAAGGGTCATAAAATCAAAACCGGAGCAGTAATCAAAACTCTTTCGATTACTTTTATTCAGAAGGGTTCAAAGTCTCTCCTTGCGAGTTTGAAGCCGAAACAACAAACGGGCTCAGAGAAGATAACGTTTGAAAAAAGGTGACGGGTGTTTACAAAACTTTTATTTATAAGGGGTAATTTTTAACTTCCTGTTGATTTTTGCTGAAGGATGTCAATTATTAAAACGTAGGTCTAAGTGAGACCTACATTGAGGTTTTTGTTTCATGTCTGTCCGACATTCCTACCGGAAGTTACAAGCAGTTTTATCTGTTTTCTCTTCCTAGGAGCAGTTTTTTCTGTGTTTTATTCAAAAATTGCGATAGAGCGCAATTTTGAGTTTTGGGGTTTGGTTTTTTCACTACATCGCAATTTTTTGCCAGTCTTGATGTGTGTGCCAAGTTTGGTGAGTTTCTAATTGGAAATTTAGGTCTAAGTCAGACCTACATAGAGGTTTTTGTTTCATGTCTCTACGACATTGCTAGCGGAAGTTACAAGCAGTCTGTTTTTTGTTTCTTCCTAGGGGGCGCTAGCGCACAATTTTGACTTTTGGGGTTTGGTTGCTTAATAATTCGGGAATGTTTGCCGGACTGACGTGTGTGTCAAATTTGGTGAGTTTTGAAGCATGTTAAGGGGGTCAAATTACAGCGCATAGGTGCGGAATAATAAAGAAAGAATAATAAAGAATAATAATAAAACACACGAAAAACAATAGGTCCTTTGGCAATGGGCCATGCGGGCCCTAATAAATAAATAAAAGTAACCCCCCTCCCCACCGCCGGGCCACGGGAAAAATTATCAAGCGTTGACTGGTCCGCAGCTACAAGGTTGGGGACCACCGCAGTCTGGTGTGCCATGGGAGATTAAGTAATTTTCCCTAAATGGGTTAAAAAAAGTTTCCAAACCAGTAATTATAATCTGCAAATAATAGATGGATAGATAGATGGATAGTACTTTATTTATTCCTTCAGGAAAATTTAAATTTTCAGCACAATCCCATTCAAGACCAGACAAACATTACAGGGAGACAGAACAGGATCGCTGACAGGTCTGCCGGCTTCCAGCGCCCCTTACAAAAAATATGAGATACAGGTAATCAAGGGGGGGGGGGGGGGGGGGGGGGGGAATGGGAGAAAAAAATAGAACATTAAAATAAAATAAAATAAAATTTAAAAAATCGGTCTAACCCTGGGCCCTGGAGAGGGGGTCAAGACTGAGGCCAAGGGGAAAAAAACAACAACTCATAGCCATAGTACACATCCCTCTCACATGTGTGTAAGAGGGAAACATCAAACATCAAAGAACACAAAGGACATAATAAGTGTCTGCGCTGTCTAGAGCAGACACTTGTTTTTTTGTGTGTGTTTTTTTATCAATCCAACAAACCACTACACAGCAATACCATAACAATGCAATCCAATTCCAAAACCAAACCTGACCCAGCAACACTCAGAACTGCAATAAGCCGAGCAATTGAGAAGACACAAACACGACACAGAACAAAACAAAAGTAGTGAAACAAAAATGAATATTATCAACAACAGTATCAATATTAGTTATAATTTCAGCATAGCAGTGATCACAAATCCCTCACTGACATTATCATTAGACATTTATAGAAATAAAAAAAACAGAATAGTGTCACAGTGGCATCTCATAAGCTTGACAACACACTGTGTCCAATGTTTTCACAAAGATAAAATAAGTCGTATTTTTGGTTCGTTTAATAGTTAAAACAAATTTACATTATTGCAATCAGTTGATAAAACATTGTCCTTTACAATTATAAAAGCTTTTTCAGAAAGCAGACTGGGGTAGACCCTGCTGAAATCCTATGTATTGAATGAATACAGAATCGTTTTGAATCGGAAAAATATCGTTTTTGAATTGAGAATCGCGTTGAATCGAAAAAAATCGATATATTATCGAATCGCGACCCCAAGAATCGATATTGAATCGAATCGTGGGACACCCAAAGATTCGCAGCCCTCGTATTCACTGTTAGAAGCGGCCAAACATAACTGCGACGTGACCCCTCTGATGTTGAGGCTTCTTTCCCCTTTCTTCCCTTCAAAAATTTCAATTACAGTCATATGCAGGATGTTGAGGTTGCTGAGTCATATCAGGGTAGGATGCATACTCCTCCCATAAATACGCTCACTATTTTGACGCCAATTAATAGACAAATATTGTGTGCATTTAAATGTGACTCACTGAGATGTGCAGAAATGGACTGATCGGCCACTTCCTGTAAAGAGGAGATGTGTGGAAGTTGCACGCGCTCGGAGTAGAATGGGTGTTTTTCAGGGGGCGGGGGTAGTCGTTTTTGGAGGGATGGCGGTCCCAAGACCTGGAGAGGCAAGCGGCAACGATTATTCACTCTTAGTCAGAAGATTACGCAGGAGTCATGCTGTGACGGGAAAAGGTTCAGCTTCTTGTTCCGTTGGATCACTTTCCCAATTAAAAGTCCCCCAGCTCAGCAATGATCTTTTCCCAGTGACAGGAAATCACAAGATCCATTCAGTTTTTTGTGCGCAATCATTTTCCTACCTGCGTCCTTCCCCCTGCCCTTAAGGCCAAATCCAATACCTGAAAGGCCGAAATAGGCGAGCCCTCCATCAGTTTACCCTCCAGTGGCAAAAAGAGCAAGAAATATATTTACCTTAACTCGTCCTGGCAAGGGTTGGTACTTTCGTCTTCCACATCAATTTTACATTAAGTTTGTGGGTACTGTTCTGTGTACCTTTTATATGTATTTGTTGATCGTCCACCAATAAATTATTGCTTGATTTATACCAAAAATTACTAATGAATTTGGGCCATTTTTTTTTTCACTCCAGTATTTATATGATAATCCTCAATGTTTGTTATGTATTTGTCTTTGTTCAATATCTGCACTTATTTCAACCTTTTTTTATTCGTTGTCAATGATTTATTTGTATTTTATGACTGTGTACTGTAGCCTATTAGTTTTTTTAGATTTAAGGTCAAGGTCTACTATAACAACTCTACAAAATAACCCAGAGTATGCCAAATTCAATAATAATTGATTATCAGCCAATTAATCATCCACCAATAAATTATTGATTGATTTATACAAGAAATTTGTTATGAAATTGGGTGATTTTTTTTACCCCAGTATTTATGATTATTTTCAATGTTTGGGATGTATTTTGTCTTTATTTAATATCTGCACTTATTTCAGCCTTTTTTAAAATTTGTTGTCTATGATTTATTTTGATTTTATGACTGTACTGTAGCCTATTACAGTTTTTTTTTTAGATTGAAGGTCAAAGTCTACTATAAAACTCTACAAAATAGCCCACATTATGCTAAATTCAACAATAATTGATCATCAGCCAATTAATCATCCACCAATAAATCATTGCTTGATTTATACCAAAAATTTGTTATGAAATTGGGTGATTTTTTTACCCCAGTATTTATGATTATTCTCAATGTTTGGGATGTATTTGTCTTTGTTCAATATCTGCACTTATTTCAACCTTTTTTTATTCGTTGTTAATGATTTATTTGTATTTTATGACTGTGTACTGTAGCCTATTAGAGTTGGTTAGTTTTAGATTTAAGGTCAAAGTCTACTATAACGCTCTACAAAATAACCCAGATTATGCCAAATTCAACAATAATTGATCATCAACCAATTAATCATCCACCAATAAATTATTGCTTGATTTGTACCAGAAATTTGTTATGAAATTGGGTGATTATTTTACCCTAGTATTTAAGATTATTTTCAATGTTTGGGATGTATTTGTCTTTATTTAATATCTGCACTTATTTCAGTCTTTTTTTTTAATTTGTTGTCTATGATTTATTTTGATTTTATGACTGTGTACTGTAGCCTTTTGCAGTTGGTTATTTTTAGATTTAAGGTAAAAGTCTACTATAATACTACAACATTACCAATTCATCATCCACCAATTAATTATCCACTAATAAATTGTTGCTTGATTTATACCGGAAATTACTTATGAAATCGGGTGTGTTTTTACCATAGTATTTATGATTATTTTCAATGTTTGGGATGTATTTGTCTTTATTCAATATCTGCACTTATTTCAACCTTTTTTTATTCGTTGTTAATGATTTATTTGTATTTTATGACTGTGTACTGTAGCCTATTAGAGTTGGTTAGTTTTAGATTTAAGGTCAAAGTCTACTATAACACTCTACAAAATAACCCAGATTATGCCAAATTCAACAATAATTGATCATCAACCAATTAATCATCCACCAATAAATTATTGCTTGATTTATACCAGAAATTTGTTATGAAATTGGGTGATTATTTTACCCTAGTATTTAAGATTATTTTCAATGTTTGGGATGTATTTGTCTTTATTTAATATCTGCACTTATTTCAGTCTTTTTTTAAATTTGTTGTCTATGATTTATTTTGATTTTATGACTGTGTACTGTAGCCTTTTGCAGTTGGTTATTTTTAGATTTAAGGTCAAAGTCTACTATAATACTACAACATTACCCAGATTATGCCAAATTAAACAATAATTGATCATTAACCAATTCATCATCCACCAATTAATTATCCACTAATAAATTGTTGCTTGATTTATACCGGAAATTACTTATGAAATTGGGTGTGTTTTTTACCATAGTATTTATGATTATTTTCAATGTTTGGGATGTATTTGTCTTTATTCAATATCTGCACTTATTTCAACCTTTTTTTATTCGTTGTTAATGATTTATTTGTATTTTATGACTGTGTACTGTAGCCTATTACAGTTGGTTAGTTTTAGATTTAAGGTCAAAGTCTACTATAACACTCTACAAAATAACTCAGATTATGCCAAATTCAACAATAATTGATCATCAGCCAATTAATCATCTACCAACAAATTATTGCTTGATTTATACCACAAATTTGTTATGAAATTGGGTGATTTATTTTTTTTACCCCAGTATTTATGATTATTTTCAATGTTTGGGATGTATTTGTCTTTATTTAATATCTGCACTTATTTCAGCCTTTTTTTAAATTCGTTGTCTATGATTTATTTTGATTTTATGACTGTGTACTATGGCCTATTACAGTTTTTTTTAGATTTAAGGTCAAAGTCTACTATAAAACTCTACAAAATAACCCAGATTATGCCATATTCAACACTAATTGATCATCAGCCAATTAATCATCCACCAACAAATTATTGTTTGATTTATACCAGAAATGTGTTATGAAATTGGGTGTTTTTTTTACCCCGGTATTTATGATTATTTTCAATGTTTGTGACGTATTTGTCTTTATTTAATATCTGCACTTATTTCAGCCCTTTTTTAATTCGTTGTCTATGATTGATTTTGATTTTATGACTGTGTACTGAAGCCTATTACAGTGTTTTTTAGACTTAAGGTCAAAGTCTACTATAAAACTACAAAATAACCCGGATTATGCCAAATTCAACAATAATTGATCATCAACCAATTAATCATCCACCAATAAATTATTGCTTGATTTATATTAGAAATTACTTTTCAAATTGGCCGATTTTCTGACTCCAGTATTTATGATAATCCTCAATGTTTTTGATGTATTTGCCTTTATTTAATATCTACTCTTATTTCAACCTTTTTTTTCATTCGTAGTCAATCATTTATTTTAATTTTATGCTTATTACAGTTTTTAGATATAAGATCAAAGTCTACTATGACGACTCTACAAAAAAAAAAACCAGATTATGCCATATTCAAAAATTAATCATCCACCAATAAATTGCTTGATTTACACCAGAAATTACTTATGACATTTGGCGATTTTTTTTTTTTACCCCAGTATGATTATTCTCAATGTTTGTGATGTATTTGTCTTTATTTAATATCTGCACTTATTTCAACCTTTTATTAAAATTTGTTGTCAATTATTTATTTGTATTTTATGACTGTGTATTGTAGTCTATTACAGTTTTTAGATTTAAGGTCAAAGTCTACTATAACACTACAAAATAACCCAGATTATGCCAAATTCAACAACAATCGATCACCAGCCAATTAATCATCCACCAATAAATTATTGCTTGATTCATATCCAGAAATTTAGGCGATTTAAATTTTTTTTTTTAACTCCATGTAGTAACAATTATCAACATTTTTATGTGTTTGTCTTTATTTAATATCTGCACTTATGTCAGCCATTTTTTATTTGTTAATGATTTATTTGTATTTTATGACTATTAGTTCTTAGATTTAAGGTTAAAATCTACCATAACAACTCAAGCCAAATTCAAGCCAATAAATTATTGCTTGATTTACATCCAGATATTTGAGCGACAATCTTTTTAATGTACTTCATTTATTTTTTGCACTTATTCTGACTTATTTTCTACTAAATGTCAACAATGTATTCTTTTTATGCCTCTTATTAATTATTAGTTACATAATGTCTGTTACATATTGGGCAAGGTACTTGAATATTTATTTAAATGGTCTTAATATTGATAATTAAATAATGGCCAATTGTGCTCTATATTTGCGGCCTAGAAAAATATAGTTTTAATAAATATATTGTTGTCATGGTAACAACCATCTCGGAGGAGCACGTTTTCATATGATATCACCCGCGCTTTAGTGTGTCTCCTACACACACACTGCACATACAACAGAGGTGTTGCATGTTATATGGTGTCGTGACTGCTCTGCACGCTGGCGTGGGCGTGTGTTTACCTCCAGAACGCCGCGATCTGCTGCGGCTCGCCAAGGTCACGGTTGCAGCCCCGTCTCCCCGCCCTCCTTTTATCAGGCGTCTGTTGTGTACCATCAGGAGGACATAATTCGCCGTGCAGTGGTTCAGCGGGAACTAAATCAATCAGCGGTGATGATGCGGATAGGATGGATGGTGGATAGAACACACGAGAGAAAATTATTAAATCGTCCTCCCCAGAGGAAGGAATAGGAAGTGGTGCCTCTGTGGAAGGCAGATAAACTCAGCCCTGCAAGTACATGGGAGATAAGTGCAGTGTGGATAGACTCTTGTGGCAGTTTGTGCACGTCTTACATCAGTCAGCTTGTTCTCACTTGAATAATGTCATAGTTCATATTGTAAGGAATACACCTGAAAAGAATAATTAATGTGAAAAAGTTCCTCTGGTTTAAAGTGCTTTAAAAAACTTAGGTTTTTTGTCATTAAAGACCTACTGAAATGAGATTTTCTTATTTAAACGGGGATAGCAGGTCCATTCTATGTGTCATACTTGATCATTTCGCGATATTGCCATATTTTTGCTGAAAGGATTTAGTAGCGAACATCCCTGATAAAGTTCGCAACTTTTGGTTGCTAATAAAAAAGCCTTGCCTGTTCCGGAAGTAGCAGACAATCGATAAATATATTAAAAGTTCTTTAACCGCCACCGGTGCGGCAACAAATATGCGATTCAGACAAAAAGTACCCCATTTACACACACATCACAGGAGAGAAAAGGAAGTCGGTAAAATAAGAGCAAATTGCCACAGCTAATTTACTATGGCATAAAAATTTAATTATTGCACATAAGTTTTTTTTTTAACAACGAGGATATATTTCATTAAAACTACAGACTGAATCCCGACACAAAATAAACAATCGGTAAATATATTAAAAGTTCTTTCACCGCCACCGGTGCGGCAACAAATATGCGATACAGACAAAAAGTGCCCCATTTACACACACATCACAGGAGAGAAAAGGAAGTCGGTAAAATAAGAGCAAATTGCTCTTATTACTATGGCATAAAAATTTTATTATTGCACATAAATAGTTTTTTTTAACAACGAGGATATATTTCATTAAAACTACAGACTGAATCCCGACACAAAATAAACAATCGGTAAATATATTAAAAGTTCTTTCACCGCCACCGGTGCGGCAACAAATATGCGATTCAGACAAAAAGTGCCCCATTTACACACACATCACAGGAGAGAAAAGGAAGTCGGCAAAATAAGAGCAAATTGCCACAGCTAATTTACTATGGCATAAAAATGTAATTATTGCACATAAGTTTTTATTTTAACAACGAGGATATATTTCACTAAAACTACAGACTGAATCCCGACACAGCGATGTTCACATCGGAACATTGTTTATAAACATAGCCACCAGCGGCAAGAGCAATTCGGACCGAGAAAGCGACAATTTCCCCATTAATTTGAGCGAGGATGAAAGATTTGTGGATGAGGAAAGTTGGAGTGAAGCACTAGAGAAAAAAAAAAAAAGGGCGACGGCAGTGGGAGCGATTCAGATGTTATTAGACACATTTACTAGGATAATTCTGGAAAATCCCTTATATGCTTATTGTGTTACTAGTGTTTTAGTGGGATTATAAAGTCATACCTGAAAGTCGGAGGGCTGCGGTGACCGCCAGTGTCTCTGAGCGAAGCCACGGAGGAGCCAAGAAAGTCACAGCTGCCTTTTTGACAGCTGCTGCAGGAGGACACAAACTCCGCTCTAAGAGCCAACTTAATACCACAATTTTCTCATCCAAAAACTTGCTGGTTGACATGTGGTAAAGAAACATGTTCGCTTGACCGCTCTGTTCCATATTAAAGCTTCACAACAAACAAAGAAACACCGGCTGTGTTTTGGTTGAGAAAGACAGCCGCAATCCACCGCTTTCCACCAACAGCATTCTTCTTTGACGTCTCCATTATTAATTGAACAAATTGCAAAAGATTCAGCAACACCGATGTCCAAAATACTGTGTAATTATGCGATTAAATCGGACGACTTTAAGCCGTGAGTGGTGCTTGGCTAAAATGTCCGCTCCAACCAATAACGTCACAAGCACGCGTCATCATTCCGCGACGTTTTCAACAGGATACCTCGCGGGAAATTTAAAATTGCAATTTAGTAAACTAAAAAGGCCGTATTGGCATGTGTTGTAATGTTAATATTTCATCATTGATATATAAACTGTCAGACTGCGTAGTAGTGGGTTTCAGTAGGCCTTTAAAGTCAAGTGTTTTATTGTTTTATGAATTGGAAACCGTGTCTAACGCAAACAATTATTTTATTTTCTGTAGGAAATAATAGCAAAAAAAAAATGCATATGTTCTAGTGTCAAACTGATGTCATCATAAAACCTTTATTTAATATACAAGGCAATGTTTTGAGCAAAACTCCCAAGTACTGTTGTCCCGATACCAATATCGATTGTATTGTATCTCGATACTTTTTTGGTACTTTTCTAAATAAAAGGGACCACAAAAAATTGCATTATTGGCTTTATTTTAACAAGAAATCTTAGGGTACCTGAAACATGGACAAAAAAAACGTATAAACATATAAAAAAGACAATATAACATACATCCATAAACCTGGATGCATATGAAAAAGTGCAATGTATTTATCTGTATAGAAATCTATTTATTTACTGTATATCTGCACCTTATTGCTTAGTTTTTTATCCTGCATTACCAAGAGCTAATGCAACGAAATTTTGTTCTTATTTGTACTGTAAAGTTCAAATTTGAATGACAATAAAAAGTAAGTCTAAGTTTAAGTCTAACATATGTTTCTTATTGCAAGTTTGTCCTTAAATAAAATAGTAGACATACAAGAAAATTTGTCTTTTAGTCGTAAGTAAACAAAACCAAGGCTCCTAAATTAGTCTGCTGACATATGCAGTAACATATTGTGTCATTTTCCATTCTATTATTTTGTCAACATTATGAGGGACAAGTGGTAGAAAAATTTATTATTAATAGGGATATATCTGATAATGGCTCTTTTGCCGATATTCCGATACTGTCCGACTCTTAATTACTGATGCCAACCGATACCGATATATACAGTCGTGGAATTAACACATTATTATGCATAATTTTGTTATGATGCCCCCGCTGGATGCATTAACAATGTAACAAGCAGCTTGGAATTTGGGACCTGCTCTCTCTGAGAGAGCATGAGGAGGTTGAGGTGGGGGGGTTTGGGGGAGTGTATATTGTAGCGTCCCGGAAGAGTTAGTGCTGCAAGGGGTTGTATTTGTACAGTTGTGTTTATGTTGTGTTACGGTGCGGATGTTCTCCCGAAATGTGCTTGTCATTCTTGTTTGGTGTGGGTTCACAGCGCGGCGCATATTTATAACAGTGTTCAAGTTGTTTATACGGCCACCCTCAGTGTGACCTGTATGGCTATAGACCAAGTATGCGTTGCATTCACTTGTGTGTGTGAAAAGCCGTAGATATTCGTGTACACAGCGGCGTTTTAAAAAAGTCCCAACTTTTACTTTTTGAAACCGATACCGATAATTTTGAAACCGATAATTTCCGATACTACATTTTATAGCATTTACCGACCGATAATATTGGACATATCTAATTATTAATCTCATTGTTCATTTACTTTTAATATCTGCTTACTTTCTCTTTCAACATGTTCTAATTACACTTCTGTTAAAATGTAATAATCACTTATTCTTCTGTTGTGTGGATACTTTACATTAGTTTTGGATGATACCACAGATTTAGGTATCAATCCGATACCAAATAGTTACAGGATCACACATTGGTCATATTCAAAGATTGTATGTGTCCTGGGACGTATTTCCTCAGTTTATAAACATATTATGAATTAAAAAAAAAAAAAAAAAAGATTTTGAGATGCTAAAAAATATCGATGTAATCATCATACCTGCCAACCCTCCCAATTTTCCCGGGAGACTCCCGAATTTCAGTGCCCATCCCGAAAATCTCCCGGGATAACCATCCTCCCGAATTTCTCCCGATTTCTGCCCAGACAAATAATATTGGGGGCGTGCCTTAAAGGCACTACCTTTAGCGTCCTCTCTCACCTGAAGCCTTCGCTATTAAATATGCGGACCTGAGTGAGGACAGCCTGTCATCACGTCCGCTATTCCTATATACAGACATCGTGCCTTCGCAGTCAAACAATATTTACGGCTTTTCACACTAAAAAAAGTGAAAACAATGCATACTTGGTCAAAAGTCATACAGGTCACACTGAGGGTGGCCGTATAAACAACTTGAGGTGGCGACTTGTCCAGGATGTACGCCCGAAACGCAGATAATATAGGCTCCGGTGACCCCCCGCTACCCCGAAAGGGACAAACGGTAGGAAATGGATGGATGGATGGAACACTGTTACAAATATGCGCCACACTGTGAACCCACACCAAACAAAAATGACACACATTTCGGGAGAGCATCCGCACCATAAAACAACAAAAACATCCATCCATCCATTTTCTACCGCTTATTCCCTTTGGGGTCGGGGGCGCTGGTGCTTATCTCAGCTACAATCGGGCGGAGGGCGGTGTACACCCTGGACAAGTCGCTACCTCATCGCAGAGCCAACACAGATAGACAACATTCATACTCACATTCACACACTAGGGCCAATTTAGTGTTGCCAATCAACCTCAACAGAACAAATACCCAGAACCCCTTGCAGCACTAACTCTTCCGTGACGCTACAATATTTATTTCTAAATTATGGTGGAAAATAAGTATTTGGACAACCATTAAAAGCTCTCACTGATGGAAGGAGGTTTTGGCTCAAAATCTCACGATACATGGCCCCATTCATTCTTTCCTTAACACGGATCAATCGTCCTGTCCCCTTAGCAGAAAAACAGCCCCAAAGCATGATGTTTCCACCCCCATGCTTCACAGTAGGTGTGGTGTTCTTGGGATGCAACTCAGTATTCTTCTTCCTCCAAACACCACGAGTTGAGTTTATACCAAAAAGTTCTATTTTGGTTTCATCTGACCACATGACATTCTCCCAATCCTCTGCTGTATCATCCATGTATCCATTTTGGTATAAACTCAACTCGTCGTGTTTGGAGGAAGAAGAATACCGAGTTGCATCCCAAGAACATCATACCTACTGCGAAGTATGGGGGTGGAAACATCATGCTTTGGGGCTGTTTTTCTGCTAAGGGGACAGGACGATTGATCCGTGTTAACAAAATAATGAATGGGGCCATGTATCGTGAGATTTTGAGCCAAAACCAACCATTCAAAGTGAGAGCTTTGAATGGTTGACCAAATACTTATTTTACACCATAATTTACAAATAAATTCTTTAAAATCCCTACAATGTAAATTCCAGGATTTTTTTTCACATTCTGTCTCTCACAGTTGAAGTGTACCTACGATGAAAATTACAGACGTCTGTCATCATTTTAAGTGGGAGATTTTGCACAATCGGTGGCTGACTAAATACTTTTTTGCCCCACTGTATGTCTTAAAGCACCTCTTCCTGGGGGCGTTTCCGTGTTATAACTTCACCTTCTTTAGTTTTTAAGCCAAAATGCGTCCATTCTCCTTTTTCTGTCTACACACATTGTCTGTTTGTAAGTACTCAGTGATTGTGCGCTTCCGAACATGCCTGTCTGCTCGTAAAAAACAGCAATGTCACCACGTGACGACGACAGGATGACCGGTACTTTTTAGAGGCGGTATAGAACCGAATATGATTAATTAGTATCGCGGTACTATACTAATAGCAGTTTATTGTACAACGCTACTCCCAAGTTATGCAAGTGTAGCAAAGAAGCGCCCCACAAAAAAACACTAAATGTGCTTTTTTTTTCCACACCCTGTCTTTCAGAGCAAGCTGGTGATGGAGGGCTTCCGAAGCCTAAAGGAGGGCGTGCAGGTGGAGTTCACCTACAAGAAGTCCTCCAAAGGCCTCGAGTCCTTGCGGGTGACCGGACCGGGCGGGGGACCCTGCGCAGGCAGCGAGAGGAGACCGAAAGGGAAGGTCCCACTCCAGAAGCGCAAACCAAAGGGAGACCGGTCAGTACGATTGACAGAAGTGTCTGTGACACTATGTTGGAGAAAAGTATCGGGACGCCTTACTTGCAAGGACATCCATTGTCCAAAATGTCTTGATGAAACACCTAAAGAGGTGTACCTTGATTAATACTTGTATCCTTATGTTGCATGTATGTGAGAGATTTTAAAGGCCTACTGAAATGAGATTTTCTTATTTAAACGGGGATAGCAGGTCCATTCTATGTGTCATACTTAATCATTTCACGATATTGCCATATTTTTGCTGAAAGGATTTAGTAGAGAACATCGACGATAAAGTTCGCAACTTTTGGTCGCTAATAAAAAAAGCCTTGCCTTTACCGGAAGTAGCGGACAATGTGCACGTGACGTCACAAGTTGTAGGGCTCCTCACATCATCACATTGTTTATAATCATGGCCTCAAGCAGCAAGAGCTATTCGTACTGAGAAAGCGAACATTTCCCCATTAATTTGAACGAGGATGAAATATTCGTGGATGAGGAAAGTTAGAGTGAGGCACCAAAAAAAAAAATGCGACGGCTCTGGGCGGCAGCAGTGGTAGAGTTTCAGATGTAATTAGACACATTTACTAGGATAATTCTGGAAAATCCCTTATCTGTTTATTGTGTTAATAGTGATTTAGTGAGTTTCTAAAGTCATACCTGAAAGTCGGATGGCTGTGGTGAACGCCAGTGTCTCAGAGAGGAGCCAAGATCACAGATGCCTTTATGACAGCTACAGGAGGAGGTCCCATAATCCACTGAAGTCTCCGGTAAGAGCTGACTTAATATCACAATTTTCCCATCCAAAAAATTGCTCGTTGACGTAGAGAAACGTGTTCGCTTGACCGCTCTGTTTTAAAGCTTCACAACAAAGAAACACCGGCTGTGTCTCGGTGCTAAATGCAGCTGCATTCCACTCCTTTCCACCAACAGCTTTCTTATTTATAGTCTCCATTATTAATTGAAGAAAATGCAAAAAGATTCAGCAACGCAGATGTGTAATTATGCGATGAAAAGAGACTACTTTTCGCCGTGTGTGGTGCTGGGCTAATATGTCCGCTACAACCCGAGACGTCACGCGCACGCGTCATCATTCCGCGACGTTTTCAACAAGAAACTCCGCGGGAAATTCAAAATTGTAATTTAGTCAACTAAAAAGGCTGTATTGGCATGTGTTGCAATGTTAATATTTCATCATTGATATATAAACTATCAGACTGCGTGGTCGGTAGTAGTGGCTTTCAGTCGCCTACTGAAATGAGATTTTCTTATTTAAAAGGGGATAGCAGGTCCAGTCTATGTGTCATACTTGATCATTTCGCGATATTGCCATATTTTTGCTGAAAGGATTTAGTAGAGAACATTGACGATAAAGTTCGCAACTTTTGGTCGCTAATAAAAAAGCCTTGCCTGTGCCGGAAGTAGCAGACGATGACGTCACCGGTGTGAGGGCTCCTCACATCCTCTCATTGTTTATAATGTGAGCCTCCAGCATCAAGAGCTATTCGGACCGAGAAAGCGGCAATTTCCCCATTAATTTGAGCGAGGATGAAAGATACGTGGATGAGGATATTGATAGTGAAGGACTAGAAAAAAAAAAAAAAAGGCGATTGCATTGGGAGCGATTCAGATGTTTTTAGACACATTTACTAGGATAATTCTGGGAAATCCCTTATCTTTCTATTGTTTTGCTAGTGTTTTAGTGAGTTAAATAGTACCTGATAGTCGGAGGGGTGTGTCCACGGGTGTGTTGACGCCAGTCTCTGAGGGAAGTCACGGCAGCTGCATGGACGGCGCAAGCTCCGCTGATCTCCGCTGATCTCCGGTAAGAGGCGACTTTTTACCACAATTTTCTCACCGAAACCTGCCGGTTGACAAGTGGTCGGGAACCATGTTCGCTTGACCGCTCTGATCCATAGTAAAGCTTCACCTCCGGGGAATTTTAAACAAGGAAACACAGTGTGTTTGTGTGGCCAAAGGCTAAAGCTTGCCACCTCCATCTTTCTACTTTGACTTCTCCATTATTAATTGAACAAATTGCCAAGGATTCAGCAACACAGATGTCCAAAATACTGTGTAATTATGCTATGAAAAGAGACGACTTTTAGCCGCAAGTGGTGCTGGCTAATATGTCCCTCCAACCGATAACGTCACAAACACGCGTTATCATTCCGCGACGTTTTCAACAGGAAACTCCGCGGGAAATTTAAAATTGTAATTTAGTAAACTAAACCGGCCGTATTGGCATGTGTTGCAATGTTAATATTTCATCATTGATATAAAAACTATCAGACCGTGTGGTCGGTAGTAGTGGCTTTCAGTAGGCCTTTAACAGCCCACACGCAGCTCGCTATACATGACTGTTGCTATGGTTATATTGGCAAGGAATCACACGGATGCTACTCTGAAATCAATTTTGCAGTGTTGACGCTAAAGAGCGTAGGGAAGGATTTGCATCACAATGCTGCGTGTATGGCACAATCAGTGACTGGGGTCTCCATGAGAGGCTCCTTTTGCGGGACCCGATGTATACACGAGGACACCACATGAAAACAAAGGCTGATTTATGTACACATGTGGCGGTCTTTATGTTGCCCACGCCCTCCACACGTCTCTAAAAAGCTGTTTTGCACCTGTTCTGTGGAGGTGACTTCCCGACCGTGGGGTGCTCCGTTACATTTGCCAGAGGGACGGAATTTATCTCGGCACACACTTTAACTCTGTAGGCCTTAGTGGCCACATGCGTGGACAGCACCCTTTAGCTTTTATTTCCAAAATTGTGTACACCACTGAAATGGGGTTTTATGCCAATATGGACACTTATACTGCCATCTGGTGGTGTCAGAAGAGTATAATTAGGGGTGTAAAGGTACACAGAAATTTCGGTTCGGTACGTACCTCGGTTTAGAGGTCACGGTTCGGTTCATTTTCGGTACAGTAAGAAAACAACAAATTATAAATGTGTTGGTTATTTATTTACCAGGGCTTCACGGTGGCAGAGGGGTTAGTGCGTCTGCCTCACAATACGAAGGTCCTGCAGTCCTGGGTTCAAATCCAGGCTCGGGATCTTTCTGTGTGGAGTTTGCATGTTCTCCCCGTGAATGCGTGGGTTCCCTCCGGGTACTCCGGCTTCCTCCCACTTCCAAAGACATGCACCTGGGGATAGGTTGATTGGCAACACTAAATGGCCCTATTGTGTGAATGTTGTCTGTCTATCTGTGTTGGCCCTGCGATGAGGTGGCGACTTGTCCAGGGTGTACCCCGCCTTCCGCCCGATTGTAGCTGAGATAGGCGCCAACGCCCCCCGCGACCCTAAAATGGAATAAGCGGTAGAAAATGGATGGATGGAGGGATTTATTTACCAAATTTGCAAAATCTTCCTGCAAAAATATTGTTCTTAGTGGAATATTTGATGTGAAGTAATGGGAACCTTGGATAGGTCAATAATTCATAATAACATTGATTTTGATTCAATATTATGTTTTGAGCAATGACAGTGTGAAAGAAAAAAAAAAACACCTTTGTTTTATTAGTCAACGTTGCAACTTTTTCTAAATTACATTTAACTTTTAAGCTTTTTTATTTAATTTTTGTTATGTTTTTGTTTATTTCAATAGTATATTCACAATGGTGTCAAACATGGGTGTCAAACTCTAGCCAAATTTGGCCCGCCGTGTAATTTCATTTGGCCCTTGAGGCAATATCAAATTAACATCAGAGCTGGCCCACAGCTGTAACACCGCATTCACCACTAATACTCATATTCGTCAACCCTCCCGATTTCCCGGGGAGACTCCCGAAGTTCAGTGCCCCTCCCGAATTTCTCCCGATTTCCACCCGGACAATAATATTGGGGGCGGGCCGTAAAAGCACTGCCTTTGCCGTTCTCTACATGTCGTCACGTCCGTTTTTCCTCTATACAAACCGCGTGCCGGCCCACTCACATAATATATGCGACTCATACTCACACACAAGTGTATGCCATGCATACTTGGTCAACAGCCACACAGGTCACACTGAGGGTGGCCGTATGAACAACTTTAACACTGTTACAAATATACGCCACACTGTGAACCCACAGCAAACAAGAATGACTAACATTTTGGGAGAACATCTGCACCGTAACACAACATAAACACAATTGAACAAATACCCAGCACCCGTTGCATCACTAACTCTTCCGAAATGCTACAATATACACCCCCGCTACCACCAAACCCCGCCCCAACTCAAACCCGCCGCCGAAAAGAGGCATTAAATTTGTATTTTTATTTTATTTGATATGCCATTGAAATTTTTAAATTATTATTATTTAAAACTCGATTTTGCATGTCACTATAAAGTTATATAAGCCTTGCTTGGTCAATATTCAATGCAAAACTTGTTTGGGTCCCTATTAAAGGATTAATTTGTTCAACCTTGGCCCGCAGCTTTGTTCAGTTTTAAATTTTGGCCCACTCTGTATTTGAGTTTGACACCCCTGCTTTAAAACATTAGCTGTGGGCCGCAAATGGCCTCCGGGGCACACTTTTGACACCCCTGCTATAGATAATAAAAAATAAAATCTGATAACTCTATGGATAAAAAGCAGAGGCTGGCGACGCATGCGCATTTATCATAACTCTTGCTCTCTCTGTCTCTGCCCCTCCCTCACGAATTCTGCTGCGTGCACAATTTGTTTTGTTTTCAACCCCTTCTTAACCCCGACGTACATTGAAAATACACGCAACCCTATCTTAAAATGCTGGACATTTGAGGCATTTAAGAAACTCCACCCGGACAGCCCTGCAAAAGAGGACATATCCGGTGAAAAGAGGAGGCATTGTCAGTCGATTGTAGCCCTGTCGCTGCTAGCATGCAGTGTGTTGTGCCTCGGTGTGCATTGTTTACACTATGTGCGGTACGCTACTTATTATGTCTGTGTGGAAACTCGTTCGGTACACCTCCGAACCGAACCGAAACGGTTCAATATGAATACACGTACCGTTACACCCCTATATAAGATACAATGGAATTTGGAAAAAAAGTGTAAAAATAAAAATTTGCATGTCGCTACACATGAAGTACACGTTTGTGTACTCAGGGTTTCCGCTAAACTAAAATCTTAAAAAAATACTAACTTTTTTTTTTTTGTCCTGTCAAGCTTCTCAGGCAAATCATATAGTTGATGTAGATGCCCATATCGGCTGTTCAGATTTACTTTACAAAAGAGAAGTGTAGGATACTTCTCTTGTTGCCTTATTTGTATTTGACTTTATTAAATGTATTTAAATTATTATTTGGTGCTAAACTAAAGTCCTAACAAGCTGCTTCGCTTAGTTCTGCCTCTGCCTCTGTCAGTAGGTCTCTGCAGCACCCAGCAATGTCCCACCCACACAACCATCTGATTGGTTACACGCAGAGCGGTAACAGCCAATCAGCAGTGCGTATTGTTATATTGCCATTCAGCATACTGAGCGGAAAACAACCAGAAATTTTAGGATTCTTCAAGCGACGAAGCCGGCCTACTTCACAAGTCTGTAGTCCACCTTAACTAACAGATATTCTGGGGGAAATATCAAAATATGATTTTTAGTTTTTTATTCTAAGTAAACAAACAGCTTGGGCCAAGAGGTTTTTAAGCCAGAGGTGTCATGACAGTGAATAATATATGAATATAGTGTAAATGTAAAAAGATTTGCCTCATAATATTGTTGCACAGTTGTCTATGCATTTGCTTATTATATATATATTTTCTGTACAGTGTTGCATTCTTTTCATAGGTTTTGTAGTAAAAAACTGGCAGGTCTGTCACCAGAATTTTAACAGAATTTATTGTGGGTTTTTTTTTTTTTTAGACTTTCACTTGGACAAATTTAATGATCCACAAGGGAAATTGTTTTACATCATATTACTGTAAATGGAAAAACATTACCATTGTTCGGAGCACCATTGTTGGATAATCCATCCATCTTCTTCCGCTCATCCGAGGTTGGGTCCTGGGGGCAGCAGCCCAAGCAGGGAAGCCCAGACTCTCCTCTCCCCAGCCACTTCGTCCAGCTCTTCCCGGGGGATCCCGAGGCGTTCCCAGGCCAGCCGGGAGACATAGTCTTCCCAACGTGTCCTGGGTCTTCCCCGTGCCCTCTTACCGGTCGGACGTGCCCTAAACACCTCCCAAGGGAGGCGTTCGGGGGGCATCCTGACCAGATGCCCGAACCACCTCATGTGGCTCCACTCGATGTTGTCATTATTGTCATTATGGATAATATTAAAGTTTAAAACATATTTATCAATCATTCAATCAAACTTTATTTATAAAGCGCTTCTTATACATCAAAGAAATGCTATGCAAAGTGCTTTACAAAGTTAAAAACAATACCCAGATGAACCATAGCCCCCATTATCACAAACGTACGCACGGACACCATACTTGCCAACCTTGAGATAGGGTGGGTTGAGTGGGCGGTAGAGATGCGCGGATAGGCAATTATAACATCCGCAACCGCATCACCAAAGTCGTCATCCACCCGCCGTCCACCCGAACCAACATTTTATCAGAACCACAACCGCCCGCCACCCGCCCGCTAAAATACATCAGAGGTCGGCCACCTTTACCACTCACAGAGCTTTTTAAAACCGTATCACAGAGTAATGAAGACAATGGGAGCCGCTAACGTTGTCGCGAGGATCCAATAGCGTTCGTCCTGATGACAAGAATTTGGCCGTGCTGTGAAGCCATTGCCTTTGACACCTTCAACAACATGTACAAACCGATTGTTAGTCCGGCAACATGTTGTGTGCAGTTTCCGCAATCACACGAACAAGATTGAAAGGCATACTGGGTGATACAGAGTACACTGATGGTTGTGATATAAAAAATTTTAACACTCTTACTAATATGTGCCACGCTGTGAAGCCACACCAAACAAGATTGACAAACACATTTCGGGAGAACATCCTCACAGTAACACAACATAAGCGCAACACAACAAATACCCAGAATCCTTTGTATCGATGACAATTCCTAAATATATTTTACACCCCCGCGCCCCCAACCCCAACCTTACCGACGCACGGGGAGGGGGGGTAAAATATATTCAGGAAATCTCACAGATACAAAGTATTCTGGGTATTTTTTGTGTTGCGTTTATGTTGTGTTAATGTGAGGATGTTATCCCGAAATGTGTTTGTCAATCTTGTTTGGTGTGGCTTCACAGCGTGGCGCATATTACTAAGAGTGTTAAAATTGTTTATATCACAACCATTAGTGTACTCTGTGTCACCCAGTATGCCTTGCAGTCGTGTGCGTGTTGCTGCGCAAGTCGTACACAACATGTTGCTGGACTGACAAGCAAATCTTACATGCTGTAGAAGGCGACAAAGCCAATGGCTTCATAGCACGCCCTAATACTTATTATCTGGGTGACTGCCGGCAGTCATTCTAGAGAATATTAGCGTCTCCTATTGTCTTCTTCGCTTTGTGACACGGGTCTTAAATGGCTCTTTGAATGGCAAAGGATACCGATCCCAGAACCCATCCATCCATCCATTTTCTACCGCTTATTCCCTTTCGGGGTCGCGGGGGGCACTGGCGCCTATCTCAGCTACAATCGGGCGGAAGGCGGGGTACACCCTGGACCCCATGTATATCAAATATTTCCGGGTGGTTCAACCGTCACCCGCCCGAATCTAATTAAAATCTATTTTTTCGTCATGTCACCCGCCCGACCCGCGGTTTATCCGCGGACTCCACGGATGAAACCGCAAACCGCGCATCTCTAGTGGGCGGGGTTTGGTGGTAGCGGGGTTGTATATTGTAGCGTCCCGGAAGAGTTAGTGCTGCAAAGGGTTCTGGGTATTTGTTCTGTTGTGTTTATGTTGTGTTAGAGTGCGGATGTTGTCCCGAAATGTGTTTGTCATTCTTGTTTGGTGTGGGTTCACAGTATGGCGCATATTTGTAACAGTGTTAAAGTTGTTTATTCGGCCACCCTCAGTGTGACCTGTACGGCTGTTGACCAAGTATGCTTGTCATTCACTTGTGTGTGTGTGTAAAAGACGTATATATTATGTGACTGGGCCGGCACGCTGTTTATACGAAGGGAAGGCACGCCCCCAATATTGTTGTCCAGGCGGGTATCGGGAGAATTTCGGGAGTCTCCCGGGAAAATGGGGAGGGTTGACAAGTTTGACGGACACAGATACCAAACACAAACAACATACACACATATGCAACTACCGCATTTTTCGGATTATAAGTCGCTCCGGAGTATACGTCGCATCGCCCGAAAATGCATTATAAAGAAGGAAAAAAACATATATATGTCGCACAGGAGTGTAAGTCGCATTTTTGGGGTAAATTTATTTGATAAAATCCAACACCAAGAATAGACATTTGAAAGGCAATTTAAAATAAAGAATAGTGAACAAGAGGCTGAATAAGTGTACGTTATATGAGGAATAAATAACCAAATGAGAAGGTGCCTGCTATGTTAACGTAACATTATGGTAAGAGTCATTCAAATAACTATAACATATAGAACATGCTATACGTTTACCAAACAATCTGTCACTCCTAATCGATAAATCCCATGAAATCTTCTTCCTCGATGTCGCTTCTAAACAACTCTGCCAACTCCAAAGGTATGCGCCGCTTCCTCTTGTCGTTTTCTGCTGCATATTTCACTACGTCCAGCTCGTAATCTGCCGTACATGATTTCCTTTTTGGTGCCATTTTTGTTCAGCCCTTCTCAGTTTTTATAAGTTACCGCCAACGATGAAATGATCCATTTTAATAGCTACGGCAATAGCATATAGCATATAGCAGTTAGCATCCTATGACCCACAATGCACTTCTTCCATGACCCTCCCCCGCCAAATTCTTATTGGTTGACATGTGTGTGACGATTGCTGACATTTTCTTCGTCTCTTCCGCCAATGAGATAAATGATATTTGATATTTTACGGTAATGTGTTAATAATTTCACACATAAGTCGTTTAGGAGTATATGTCGCACCCCCGGGGAAACTATGAAAAAAAAAAGTGACTTATAGTCCGAAAAATACAGTACTTGAATATCACGATAGTCATTTTCTATATCGCACGGAGACAAACCCGCGATATATCGAGTATATTGATATATGATTTGAACCCTTGTTCCATTCTTGGGACATATTATCCATTAAAGGCCTACTGAAAGCCACTACTACCGACCACGCAGTCTGATAGTTTATACATCAATGATGAAATATTAGCATTGCAACACATGCCAATACGGCCGTTTTAGTTTACTAAATTACAATTTTAAATTTCCCGCGGAGTTTCTTGTTGAAAACGTCGCGGAATGATGACGTGTGTTTGTGACGTTATTGGTTGGAGGGGACATATTAGCTCAGCACCACATACGGCTAAAAGTCATCTCTTTTCATCGCATAATTACACATTCAATCAATCAATCAATGTTTATTTATATAGCCCCAAATCACAAATGTCTCAAAGGACTGCACAAATAATTACGACTACGACATCCTCGGAAGAACCCACAAAAGGGCAAGGAAAACTCCCACCCAGTGGGCAGGGAGAATTCACATCCAGTGGGACGCCAGTGACAATGCTGACTATGAGAAACCTTGGAGAGGACCTCAGATGTGGGTAACCCCCCACCCCCTCTAGGGGACCGAAAGCAATGGATGTCGAGCGAGTCTAACATGATACTGTGAAAGTTCAATCCATAGTGGCTCCAACACAGCCGCGATAGTTCAGTTCAAAGCGGATCCAAGACGGCAGCGAGAGTCCCGTCCACAGGAAACCATCCCAAGCGGAGGCGGATCAGCAGCGTAGAGATGTCCCCAACCGATACACAGGCGAGCGGTCCATCCTGGGTCTCGACTCTGGACAGCCAGTACTTCATCCATGGTCATCGGACCGGACCCCCTCCACAAGGGAGGGGGGGACACAGGAGAAAAAAGAAAAGAAGCGGCAGATCATACAGGTCTAAAAAGGAGGTCTATTTAAAGGCTAGAGTATACAAATGAGTTTTAAGGTGAGACTTAAATGCTTCTACTGAGGTAGCATCTCGAACTGTTACCGGGAGGGCATTCCAGAGTACTGGAGCCCGAACGGAAGAAGCTCTATAGCCCGCAGACTTTATTTGGGCTCTAGGAATCACTAATAAGCCGGAGTCTTTTGAACGCAGATTTCTTGCCGGGACATATGGTACAATACAATCGGCAAGATAGGCTGGAGCTAGACCGTGTAGTATTTTATACGTAATTAGTAAAACCTTAAAATCAGATCTTAAGTGCACAGGAAGCCAGTGCAGGTGAGCCAGTACAGGCGTAATATGATCAAACTTTCTTGTTCTTGTCAAAAGTCTAGCAGCCGCATTTTGTACCAACTGTAATCTTTTAATGCTAGACATGGGGAGACCCGAAAATAATATGTTACAGTAATCGAGACGAGACGTAACAAACGCATGGATAATGATCTCGGCGTCTTTAGTGGACAAAATGGAGCGAATTTTAGCGATATTACGGAGATGAAAGAAGGCCGTTTTAGTAACGCTTTTAATGTGTGACTCAAAGGAGAGAGTTGGGTCGAAGATAATACCCAGATTTTTTTACCGAGTCACCTTGTTTTATTATTTGGTTGTCAAATGTTAAAGTTGTATTATTAAATAGAGGTCGGTGTCTAGCAGGACCGATAATCAGCATTTCCGTTTTTTGGCGTTAAGTTCCAAAAAATTTGCGGACATCCATTGTTTAATTTCATTAAGACACGCTTCCAACTGACTACAGTCCGGCGTGTTGGTCAGCTTTAGGGGCATGTAGAGTTGGGTGTCATCAGCATAGCAGTGAAAGCTAATACCGTATTTGCGTATGACGTCACCCAGCGGCAGCATCTAGATGCTGAAGAGTGCAGGGCCAAGGACCGAACCCTGGGGAACCCCACACGTTACCTTAACGTAGTCCGAGGTCAGTAAGATAAGAGTTAAACCAAGACAGGGCTAAGTCTGACATACCAATTCGTGTTTTGATACGCTCTAATAAAATATTATGATCAACGGTATCGAAAGCAGCGCTAAGATCGAGGAGCAGCAACATAGATGACGCATCAGAATCCATCGTGAGCAATAGATCATTAGTCATTTTTGCGAGGGCTATCTCCGTAGAGTGATTTGCCCTGAAACCGGATTGAAAGGTTTCACATAGATTGTTAAACGCTAAGTGTTCATTTAGCTGCCCTGCAACAATTTTTTCGAGGATTTTCGAAACAAAGGGAAGGTGAGACACCAGTCGGTAGTTTACCATGAGGTCAGGATCGAGGTTAGGTCTTTTAAGGAGAGGATGAATAACCGCTTTTTTGAATGCTAGGGGAACAGTGCCCGAGGAAAGTGATAAGTTTATAATATTTAGCACTGATGGAACTAATAATACAAAAAGCTCCTTGATAAGTTTCCCAGGAAGTGGGTCAAGTAAACATGTTGTTTGTTTTATTCCATTTACACGTTGTAACAATTCTTCTAATGTTATTTCATCAAAACGAGAGAAACTATTTTGGATATTTGCAGTATCCTCCGTATATACAGTCGTATCTGTGTTACTATAACCCAGTTGTAGCTGGGACGCATTGTCTTTAATATCCTTTCTATTAAGTTAAATTTTCTTATTAAAGAACTTCATAAAGTCATCTGCCGAATGGGTGGAGCTACTGGAAGGAGTCCCTTGTTGGGTTAGCGATGCTACTGTACTCAACAAAATTTTGGATCGTTTTTATTAATGCGGATGAGATTTGAGTAATAATTAGTTTTAGCTAAGGTAAGCATGCGTTTATAAGTTATTAAACTATCACTCCATGCTTGATGATGCACCTCAAGTTTATTTTGGACAACTGTGTTGCTGAATTTTTTGCAATTTGTTCAATTAATAATGGAGACTATAAAGAACAATGCTGTTGGTGGATTGCAGCTGTCTTTAGCACCGAGACACAGCCGGTGTTTCTTTGTTTGTTGTGAAGCTTTAATACAGAGCGGTCAGGCAAACATGTTTCTCTACGTCAACCAGCATGTTTTTGGATGGGAAAATTGTGATGGATATCTTACCGGAGACATCAGTGGATTATGCGTCTTCCTGCAGTAGCTGTCAAAAAAGGCAGCTGTGAGCTTGGCTCCTCGGCTTCTCTCTGAGACACTGGCGTGTTCACCGCAGCCATCCGACTTTGACGTATGTCTATACAATCTCACTAAAACACTTAAAACAATAAGCAGATAAGGGATCTTCCAGAATTATCCTAATACATGTGTCTAATTACATCTGAAACGCTCACACTGCCGCCGCCCGGAGCCCTCGCTTTTAATTTTTATTTTATTTCATTTTTTTCTAGTCCTTCACTATCAATATCCTCATCCACGAATCTTTCATCCTCACTCAAATTAATGGGGAAATTGTCGCTTTCTCGGTCCGAATTGCTCTTACTGCTGGTGGCTCACATTATAAATAATGTGAGAATGTGAGGAGCTCTCACACCGGTGACGTCACGCGCACACTTTATCGTCGATGTTCTCTACTAAATCCTTTTTGCAAAAATATGGCAATATGGCGAAATGATCAAGTACGACACATAGAATGGACCTGCTATCCCCGTTTGAATAAGAAAATCTCATTTCAGTAGGCCTTTAAGCTATCCAGCCAACCTCTAATGAAAGCAGTTTGTGTAAAACTGTATACTTTCCATTATATGGGTGATGGGCGACCTTCCGGAAGGCAGGAAACGCTATGCGGAAGAAGGTCCTTTTACACGGTTGAATAATTCAGCCTATTCGGGGACAACTGATCCCGTGTGAGTGGTCAAGTCACTGTGACTGGAGTGGTTGAAAGGCAACACTGAGGAACATGTGGAGACGCTCGGTCACCTCATCCGGCTATTATCTTTAGCCCCTGCTGGTCTGTTTAGAAGGCTTTGTGCAACATCTGTGGGAATTTCCACCACACACCTCAAACAGATGATAATACGTCACGATTCCGTAGCTCTTTTTCTCAAATACGTTGAATCTGCGAGGTGAAAAAAAATCCCCCTTATTTTGTAACCATATCACATTTTAAATGTAAAGCCTTCATGCTATTCTATTGACGCTCCCTTCAAGGTGATTACAATTTTCGAAGGTTCAGTTGTGACGCAGCTTTTTCAGAGAAGGAGGCAACATAAAGAGTGTCACATAAATCAGCCACGTCTTCATGTGGTGTCTTCATGTATACATCAGGTCTCCATCAGCCCCGGAAGGAACAAAGCCTCCACCTCAGAAGGCTTTATACTCCATATACAGCATTGTCATGTAAATCCATGAAATTCATGTTGTCAAAAGGCGGCTTTAGCCCAGTAGATATTTTCATCTCTCTAATATTATATACATAATTGATAAATATCATGTTAAATCACAGTGTTGTAGCAAAACACTCAACACATTCATTGTAGTTTTTCCAATTAATTTTAAGACCAACCCTAGGTTTATTTTAATTATTTTTGTGGTGTCTCGTCCAGCTTCTCAGGCAAATCATATAGTTCGGGGGTCGGCAACCCGCGACTCTAGAGACTCTCTGGAGCTTTTTCAAAAGTGTATGAAAAATGGAAAAAGATGAGGGGGAAAAAAATATGAAAAATATAATATTTGTTTTAATATAGTTTCTGTCGGAGGAAAAACATGACACAAACCTCCCAAATTGTTGTAAAGCACACTGTTTGTATTAAACACGCTTCACTGGTTCGAGTATTTGGTGAGCTCCATTTTGTTCTACTAATAATGGTGGTCCTTGAACTCACCGTAGTTTATTGTAGGGGTGGGCAATATCGCAAATTTGGGCATCGATACCGGACAGTATCGCCGATACAGATACCGATACCGGAAGTGTCGTCATCTGATGGGGGGGGGGGGGGGGGGGGGACGACTGACTTCGGGGTATCGATACTTTTGAAAAACACCTTTTTACTTTTGCCTTTATTAATTGATTGTGATAATAATACAACACAGGACAACGATTTAAGTCAAAAGATAAAATATTTAGTACAAAAGTAATATCAATAGCAATGAAGTAATGCAAATAAGGTGCAAACAACTACTGAACCTGGCTCGTCGCCTCAAAACACACAAACACTTAAGGTAAATAACAAAACTCTAGTTATTGAACAAAGTTGTAAGCATAAACACAAAACAAAAGAACTGAGAAATTCAAATAAAGTAATAATATCAATTACAATAAAGTAAGTAGTGCAAATAAGGTGAAAACAAATACTGAACTTGGCCAGTCGCCTCACAACACACAAGAACTTAAGTAAAAAAGAAAACACTAGTTATTAAACAGTTGTAAAAATGAACACAAAACAAAAGAACTGAGAAATTCTTATCGTTATTTTAGTGCAATAAAATACTTTACTGTTTACAACCAAGACATTAAGTCGCACTGGAAACGCATGCGTGTGTGTGTGTGTGTGTCCGAGTGAACCTTGGAGCGAATTATACTGATGTGTGTGCGCCAACGCACCGAGCGTCATGTTAATTGTATTTATTTTATTTTATTTTGGGTTGAAGATTAATGTTTAAAGTGTTTTTAAATCTCGTTCGCGACTCATCACTAGGGAGGAGGATGGAGTGGTGAGGAGCGCTGCGCTCACATTTTTTTTAAATCGGAGTGATTCGCTTAATTTGGGAAGGTATCGATACCATCACGCCAGTATCGATACGATACCGATACTCACCAAGTATCAATACTATCGATACGCCCAGCCCTAGTTTGTTGACATATATGACTTTCTCAGACGTGTTTTATGCCACCTCTTTTTCCGGCTCATTTTGTCCACCAAACTTTTAACGTTGTGGATGAATGCACAAAGGTGACTTTTGTTGACGTTATTGACTTGTGTGGAGTGCTAATCAGGCATATTTGGTCCTTGCAAGCTAATCGATGCTAACATGCTATTTATTTATGCCACATTTGTAGCTATAATTGAACTCATTCGGTTTCCTTTAAGTCCTCTTAATTTTATTTATATCTCATGACACACTATCTTTGTTTTTGTATTTTTGGTCCAATATGGCTCTTTCAACATTTTTGGTTGCCGACCCCTGATATAGTTGATGTAGATGCCCATAACGACTGTACAGATTTACCGTACTTTTCGGAGTATAAGTCGCTCCGGAGTATAAGTCGCACCTGCCGAAAATGCATAATAAAGAAGGAAAAAAACATATATAAGTTGCATTTTTTGGGGAAATTTATTTGATAAAACCTAACACCAAGAATAGCCATTTGAAAGGCAATTTAAAATAAATAAAGAATAGTGAACAACAAGCTGAATAAGTGTACGTTATATGAGGCATAAATAACCAACTGAGAAGGTGACTGCTATGATAACGTAACATTATGGTAAGAGTCACTCCTAATCGATAAATCCCATGAAATCTTATACGTCTAAAGTCTTACGTGAATGAGCTTAATAATATTATTTGATATTTTACGGTAATGTGTTAATAATTTCACACATAAGTCGCTACTGAGTATAAGTTGCACCCCCGGCCAAACTGCGAAAAAAAACTGCGCCTTATAGTCCGAAAAATACGGTACTTTACAAAAGAGATGTGTAGGATACTTCTTTTGTTGCCTTATTTGTTTTTGACTTTATTAAATGTATTTATATTATCATTTGTTGCAGCCGGGCCGGAGCAGGAGGGGATGGAAAGAAGAAAAAATAGTGGGGACAAAAACAACAACAGCAAACACAACAATAACAGCAACAATATAACAACATCAGCACATATGATGGTAAAAGTGATAGCAAAAAACAGAAAGCAAAATAAATAATAATACATTTTAGCATTTTAACACTACAATCCATCCATCCATCTTCTTCCGCTTATCCGAGGTCGGGTCGCGGGGGCAACAGCCTAAGCAGGGAAACCCAGACTTCCCTCTCCCCAGCCACTTCGTCTAGCTCTTCCCGGGGGATCCCGAGGCGTTCCCAGGCCAGCCGGGAGACATAGTCTTCCCAACGTGTCCTGGGTCTTCCCCGTGGCCTCCTACCGGTTGGACGTGCCCTAAACACCTCCCTAGGGAGGCGTTCGGGTGTCATCCTGACCAGATGCCCGAACCACCTCATCTGGCTCCTCTCGATGTGAAGGAGCAGCGGCTTTACTTTGAGTCCCTCCCGGATGGCAGAGCTTCTCACCCTATCTCTAAGGGAGAGACCCGCCACACTGCGGAGGAAACTCATTTCGGCCGCTTGTACCCGTGATCTTATCCTTTCGGTCATGACCCAAAGCTCATGACCATAGGTGAGGATGGGAACGTAGATCGACCGGTAAATTGAGAGCTTTGCCTTCCGGCTCAGCTCCTTCTTCACCACAATGGATTGGTACAACGTCCGCATTACTGAAGACGCCGCACCGATCCGCCTGTCGATCTCACGATCCACTCTTCCCTCACTCGTAAACAAGACTCCTAGGTACTTGAACTCCTCCACTTGGGGCAGGGTCTCCTCCCCAACCCGGAGATGGCACTCCACCCTTTTCCGGGCGAGAACCATGGACTCGGACTTGGAGGTGCTGATTCTCATTCCGGTCGCTTCACACTCGGCTGCGAACCGATCCAGCGAGAGCTGAAGATCCCGGTCAGATGAAGCCATCAGGACCACATCATCTGCAAAAAGCAGAGACCTAATCCTGCGGTTACCAAACCGGAACCCCTCAACGCCTTGACTGCGCCTAGAAATTCTGTCCATAAAAGTTATGAACAGAATCGGTGACAAAGGACAGCCTTGGCGGAGTCCAACCCTCACTGGAAATGTGTTCGACTTACTGCCGGCAATGCGGACCAAGCTCTGGCACTGATCGTACAGGGAACGGACCGCCACAATAAGACAGTCCGATACCCCATACTCTCTGAGCACTCCCCACAGGACTTCCCGAGGGACACGGTCGAATGCCTTCTCCAAGTCCACAAAGCACATGTACACTGGTTGGGCAAACTCCCATGCACCCTCAAGAACCCTGCCGAGAGTATAGAGCTGGTCCACAGTTCCACGACCAGGACGAAAACCACACTGTTCCTCCTGAATCCGAAGTTCGACTATCCGACGTAGCCTCCTCTCCAGTACACCTGAATAAACCTTACCGGGAAGGCTGAGGAGTGTGAACCCACGATAGTTGGAACACACCCTCCGGTCCCCCTTCTTAAAGAGAGGAACCACCACCCCGGTCTGCCAATCCATAGGTACCGCCCCCGATGTCCACGCGATGCTGCAAAGTCTTGTCAACCAAGACAGCCCCACAGCATCCAGAGCCTTAAGGAACTCCGGGCGGTTCTCGTCCACCCCTGGGGCCTTGCCACCGAGGAGCTTTTTAACTACCTCAGCTACCTCAGCCCCAGAAATAGGAGAGTCCACCACAGATTCCCCAGGCACTGCTTCCTCATAGGAAGACGTGTTGGTGGGATTGAGGAGGTCTTCGAAGTATTCCTTCCACCTATCCACAACATCCGCAGTCGAGGTCAGCAGAACACCATCCGCACCATACACGGTGTTGATAGTGCACTGCTTCCCCTTCCTGAGGCGGCGGACGGTGGTCCAGAATCGCTTCGAAGCCGTCCGGAAGTCGTTTTCCATGGCTTCCCCGAACTCTTCCCATGTCCGAGTTTTTGCCTCCGCGACCGCTGAAGCTGCACACCGCTTGGCCTGTCGGTACCTGTCCACTGCCTCCGGAGTCCTATGAGCCAAAAGGACCCGATAGGACTCCTTCTTCAGCTTGACGGCATCCCTCACCGCTGGTGTCCACCAAGGGGTTTTAGGATTGCCGCCCCGACAGGCACCAACTACCTTGCGGCCACAGCTCCGATCTGCCGCCTCGACAATAGAGGTGCGGAACATGGTCCACTCGGACTCAATGTCCAGCACCTCCCTCGTGACATGTTCAAAGTTCTTCCGGAGGTGGGAATTGAAACTTTGTCTGACAGGAGACTCTGCCAGACGTTCCCAGCAGACCCTCACAATGCATTTGGGCCTCCCAGGTCTGTCCGGCATCCTCCCCCACCATCGCAGCCAACTCACCACCAGGTGGTGATCGGTAGAAAGCTCCGCCCCTCTCTTCACCCGAGTGTCCAAAACATGAGGCCGCAAATCCGATGACACAACTACAAAGTCGATCATGGAACTGCGGCCTAGGGTGTCCTGGTGCCAAGTGCACATATGGACACCCATATGTTTGAACATGGTGTTTGTTATGGACAAACTGTGACGAGCACAAAAGTCCAATAACAAAACACCACTCGGGTTCAGATCCGGGCGGCCATTCTTCCCAATCACGCCTCTCCAGGTTTCACTGTCGCTGCCAACGTGAGCGTTGAAGTCTCCCAGTAGGACAAGGGAATCACCCGGGGGAGCACTTTCCAGTACTCCCTCGAGTGTTCCCAAAAAGGGTGGGTACTCTGAACTGCTGTTTGGTGCATAAGCACAAACAACAGTCAGGACCCGTCCCCCCACCCGAAGGCGGAGGGAGGCTACCCTTTCGTCCACTGGGTTGAACTCCAACGTACAGGCTTTGAGCCGGGGGGAAACAAGAATTGCCACCCCAGCCCGTCGCCTCTCACTGCCGGCAACGCCAGAGTGGAAGAGGGTCCAGTCCCTCTCGAGAGAAGTGGTTCCAGAGCCCTTGCTGTGCGTCGAAGTGAGTCCGACTATATCCAGCCGGAATTTCTCGACTTCGCGCACTAGCTCAGGCTCTTTCCCCCCCAGTGACGTGACGTTCCACGTCCCAAGAGCTAGCTTCTGTAGCCGAGGATCGGACCGCCAAGTGCCCTGCCTTCGGCTGTCGCCCAGCTCACAATGCACCCGACCTCTATGGCCCCTGCTATGGGTGGTGAGCCCATTGGAGGGGTGACCCACGTTGCCTCTTCGGGCTGTGCCCGGCCGGGCCCCATGGGAACAGGCCCGGCCACCAGGCGCTCGCCATCGTGCCCCACCTCCGGGCCTGGCTCCAGAGGGGGGCCCCGGTGACCCGCGTCCGGGCGAGGGAAATCTGGGTCCATGATTTTTCATCTTCATAAAAGGTCTTTGAGCTGCTCTTTGTCTACACTACAAATGGAGCATTAAAAATACCAATAGAAATAGCGCTCTTGATCATGAATAATAATAATTTACCTCTATTATCAACAATACATATAAGTGATAATAACTAGAGATGAAAAATTAAAACCGAAAAATAGAAGGGAAGAAAGAGAAGCAACCTATATTAACCTTCTAGATTGTTATGGTAACCTTAGGTTAAGCTTTGTCAGTGTGCCATGTGTTACCCAGTCTACCTTAGGGCAACAACCTTACTCTCTGTTTGTAACCGTATTTTTGTTGGAAACTAATTGGAGCCGTTTAAGAAAATCATTAAAAAAGCGTTTTCAATAGGCAACTTAAAATCCTTCCTAAAGTTCTTGAGAATTATTTTTATTTATTCATTTATATGAACAGTACAGACCAAAAGTTTGAACACACCTTCTTATTTAATTTTCTTTATTTTCATGACTATTTACATTGTAGATTGTTACTGTAGGGGGCTTCACGGTGGCAGAGGTGTTAGTGCGTCTGCCTCACAATAGGAAGGTCCTGCAGTCCTGGGTTCAAATCCAGGCTCGGGATCTTTCTGTGTGGAGTTTGCATGTTCTCCCCGTGAATGCGTGGGTTCCCTCCGGGTACTCCGGCTTCCTCCCACTTCCAAAAACATGCACCTGGGGATAGGTTGATTGGCAACACTAAATTGGCCCTAGTGTGTGAATGTGAGTGTGAATGTTGTCTGTCTATCTGTGTTGGCCCTGCGATGAGGTGGCGACTTGTCCAGGGTGTATCCCGCCTTCTGCCCGATTGTAGCTGAGATAGGCGCCAGCGCCCCCCGCGACCCCGAAAGGGAATAAGCGGTAGAAAATGGATGGATGGATGGATTGTTACTGTAGGGATAAACTAAGACACCTTGTGTAACGGTACACAAAAAATTGGGTTCGGTACATACCTCGGTTCAGAGGTCATGGTTCGGTTAATTTTCGGTATAGTAAGAAAACAACAAAATATAGATTTTTTAGTTATTTATTTACCTAAACCCTTGCTCCTGATGTGTCCTGGTTAGTGCCTTGCATGGCAGCTCCCGCCATCAGTGTGTGAATGTGTGTGTCAATGCGGAAATAGTGTCAAAGCGCTTTAAATACCTTGAAGGTAGAAAAGCGCATTTACCATCATTTTAGTTGAAATGTTATTAGGGCTGGGCGATATGGCCTTTTTTCAATATCTCGATATTTTTAGGCCATATCGCGATACACGATATATATCTCGATATTTTGCCTTAACCTTGAATGAACACTTGATACATATAATCACAGCAGTATGATGATTCTATGTGTCTACATTAAAACCTTCTTTATACTGCATTAATATATCCTACTTTTAAACGTTCATGCAGAGAAGGAAATCCCAACTAAGTCAATTGACCAAGACTGTATTTATTAAACAATTATTACGGAGTGGCACAAACATTCATGTCATTTCAAAACAGAAAGTGCAAGATTGTCAGAGACATTTTAAAACAAGCTATTAGTGCACTTTTGTGCATGATGTCACTAAGATGACATATCAATCAATCAATCAATCAATGTTTACTTATATAGCCCTAAATCACTAGTGTCTCAAAGGGCTGCACAAACCACCACGACATCCTCGGTAGGCCCACATAAGGGCAAGGAAAACTCACACCCAGTGGGACATCGGTGACAATGATGACCCAGTGGGACGTCGGTGACAATGATGACTATGAGAACCTTAGAGAGGAGGAAAGCAATGGATGTCGAGCGGGTCTAACATGATACTGTGAAAGTTCAATCCACAATGGATACAACACAGTCGCGAGAGTCCAGTCCAAAGAGGATCCAAGACACAGCAGCGAGAGTCCCGTTCACAGCGGAGCCAGCAGGAAACCATCCCAAGCGTAGGCGGACCAGCAGCGCAGAGATGTCCCCAGCCGATACACAGGGGAGCAGTACGTGGCCACCGGATCGGACCGGACCCCCTCCACACGGGAGAGTGGGACATAGAAGAAAAAGAAAAGAAACGGCAGATCAACTGGTCTAAAAAGGGAGTCTATTTAAAGGCTAGAGTATACAAATGAGTTTTAAGGTGAGACTTAAATGCTTCTACTGAGGTGGCATCGCGAACTGTTACCGGGAGGGCATTCCAGAGTACTGGAGCCCGAACGGAAAACGCTCTATAGCCCGCAGACTTTTTTTGGGCTTTGGGAATCACTAATAAGCCGGAGTCCTTTGAACGCAGATTTCTTGCCGGGACATATGGTACAATACAATCGGCAAGATAGGATGGAGCTAGACCGTGTAGTATTTTATACGTAAGTAGTAAAACCTTAAAGTCACATCTTAAGTGCACAGGAAGCCAGTGCAGGTGAGCCAGTACAGGTGTAATGTGATCAAACTTTCTTGTTCTTGTCAAAAGTCTAGCAGCCGCATTTTGTACCAACTGTAATCTTTTAATGCTAGACATGGGGAGACCCGAAAATAATACGTTACAGTAGTCGAGGCGAGACGTAACAAACGCATGGATAATGATCTCAGCGTCTTTAGTGGACAGAATGGAGCGAATTTTAGCGATGTTACGGAGATGAAAGAAGGCCGTTTTAGTAACGCTTTTAATGTGTGCCTCAAAGGAGAGAGTTGGGTCGAAGATAATACCCAGATTCTTTACCGTGTCGCCTTGTTTAATTGTTTGGTTGTCAAATGTTAGAGTTGTATTATTAAATAGAGTTCGGTGTATAGCAGGACCGATAATCAGCATTTCCGTTTTTTTGGCGTTGAGTTGCAAAAAGTTAGCGGACATCCATTGTTTAATTTCATTAAGACACGCCTCCAGCTGACTACAATCCGGCGTGTTGGTCAGCTTTAGGGGCATGTAGAGTTGGGTGTCATCAGCATAACAGTGAAAGCTGATACCGTATTTGCGTATGATGTCACCTAGCGGCAGCATGTAGATGCTGAAGAGTGCAGGGCCAAGGACCGAACCCTGGGGAACTCCACACGTTACCTTAACGTAGTCCGAGGTCACATTGTTATGGGAGACACACTGCATCCTATCAGTAAGATAACAGTTAAACCAAGACAGGGCTAAGTCTGACATACCAATTCGTGTTTTGATACGTTCTAATAAAATATTATGATCGACGGTATCGAAAGCAGCGCTAAGATCGAGGAGCAGCAACATAGATGACGCATCAGAAGCCATCGTTAGCAATAGATCATTAGTCATTTTTGCGAGGGCTGTCTCCGTGGAGTGATTTGCCCTGAAACCGGATTGAAAGGTTTCACATAGATTGTTAGACGCTAAGTGTTCATTTAACTGCTCCGCAACAATTTTTTCAAGGATTTTTGAAATAAAGGGAAGGTGAGACACCGGTCGGTAATTTACCATGAGGTCAGGATCGAGGTTAGGTCTTTTAAGAAGAGGATGAATAACCGCTTTTTTGAATGCTAGGGGAACACTGCCCGAGGAGAGTGATAAGTTTATAATATTTAGCACTGATGGACCTAATAATTCAAAGAGCTCCTTGATCAGTTTCCCAGGAAGAGGGTCAAGTAAACAAGTTGTCTGTTTTATTCCATTTACACGTTGTAACAATTCCTCTAATGTTATTTCCTCAAAACGAGAGAAACTATTTTGGAGGGCAGTATCCGCCGTATATACAATCGTGTCAGTGTTAATAGAACCCCGTTGTAGCTGGGACGCATTGTCTTTAATCTCATTTCTAATGACTTCAATTTTCTTACTAAAGAATTGCATAAAGTCATCAGCTGAGTGGGTGGAGCTACTGGAAGGAGTCCCTTGTTGGGTTAGCGATGCTACCGTACTAAACAAAAATTTAGGATCGTTTTTATTACGGTGGATGAGATTTGAGTAATATTTAGCTTTAGCTAAGGTAAGCATGCGTTTATAAGTTATTAAACCATCACTCCATGCTTGATGGTGCACCTCAAGTTTAGTCGTGCGCCATTTGCGTTCCAGCTTTCTACATAATAATTTCTGAGCTCTAGTTTCTTCTGTAAACCACGGGGTGCGCTTTTTTGGAGCCTTTTTTAACTTTAGCGGTGCTATGTTATCAATGGTTTCGCGCAGGGCGTCGTTAAAGTTGTTAGTGAGGTTATCAATAGAGCCCACATACTTTGGGAATGGTGCCATTACCGAGGGCAGTAGGTCAGCAAGAGTTGTCGTTGTGGCTGTATTAATGTTGCGGCTGCTATAGCAGGTATTATTATTATTAGTTTGACGAACATGCGTCTGAACCTCGAATTTTATAAGGTAATGATCGGACAATACTTTAGTATACGGGAGTATCGTAACTTTGGAAACGGTGATGCCCCTGACAAGCACTAGGTCTATCGTATTACCGTTGCGATGCGTGGGTTCATTTATTATTTGTGTGAGACCACAGCTATCAATTACAGTCTGGAGCGCTACGCACGGTGGGTCCGATGGGGTATTCATATGGATATTAAAGTCCCCCATTATGATTATATTATCGGCGTGTGTCACTAGATCAGCAACGAACTCTGTGAATTCATTAATAAAGTCCGAATAAGGCCCTGGGGGGCGGTAGATAACAGCCAGGTGTAGAGGCAGCGGTGTGACAGACCTCATAGTAAGCACCTCAAACGATTTATATTTATTATTTATGTTAGGACTAAGGTTAAAGTTTTCGTTGTATATTAGTGCGACCCCCCCACCCCTTTTGAGCGGACGGGCAATATGCGCATGTGTAAAGTTAGGAGGACATGCCTCATTTAGCGCAAAAAAGTCGTTTGGTTTAAGCCAGGTTTCGCTGAGACCGATGACGTTAAGATTGTTGTCTCTGATAATATCATTAACTAACAACGTTTTAGGAGACAATGATCTTATGTTTAAAAAACCTATATTATAGGTAGTGGGCTGTTTTAGGGAATTTTTGATCAAATTATCCGTAGTAGCAATATTAATAATGTTGTGTTTATTATGCCCAGTGCATTCAGTATAATTACGACCATATCTAGGAATTGATACGACAGGAATTTTCCGATTGTTTGATTGTTGCTTTGATAAACTGCACGCATCATGGTTAGCCACCTCAGTAACGGGGATTTTCCGATTGTTTGTTTGTTGCTTTGATAAACTGCACACATCATGGTTAGCCATCTCAGTAACGGGGATTTTCCGATTGTTTGTTTGTTGCTTTGATAAACTGCACGCATCATAGTTAGCCACCTCAGTAAAACACATGTCCAACTCTGAAACATTCAAAGCAGAAAAAACTTGTTCTAATTTAACTGACTCCTTACCCAGACCAGTAGTCTCGCATTTTCCATCTAAATCCGTCTTCGGGATGGAGGAAAGTGGTGTTCTGTGGGGATTAGCCTTCTGCTTTGTTTTTAGCCCCGCTCGGCATCCGCGTTTCCGAACACACCGCTGGCGTCTGCTCCGTAGACGGCCCCCGCTGCTACTAGACTCCCCTGCTTCACAGGCCGCTGGATGTAGCCGCCGATGTATTCCCATGCTAGTTAGCAAGTCTAGCACGCCCGCGTCTATCAGTCCAAAACGGCCCGATTCGTCCACATCCAGAAGTGTCTGGCGGTCGTACGTGATCACGGAGTGACCACGATGTGAGCCAGCCATAAAGTTTGTGGAATTGTCCGGTATTTCTGCCAAATGTTCCATCTTTAGCAAGAGCTCCTCGAGAGCGCAGCCCGTCCGGGCGCCGCCATCTTGAAATGAAAAAATCATACACATATCAAGACAACACTAAATTAAAGTGCACTTTTTGTACAGAACTCCACTACAATAGTTTAGAAAAATATAACGTGTACTTTTGTGCATGATGTCACACAAGATATTTCAATAACTGTCAAATAAAAATGAGCTGCATAATAGGAAATCAAATAGTGTATGTCCTTCGCTATGTGGTAGGTACCTGCGGACAGTATTTCCTTTAATTGTTGACTATTTTTTTCATACCGTGTTGATGTGGAAATGGTTGCTTGGGCATTTTGATGGTGTGGCACCGAACGGAGATGTTGACATGCAGAGTTTCAAACACTCTTCATTCTCTAGCAGCTGACTTTTCAAATGATGCTACAAATTAGCAGTGATGCTACTTTTTTTTTTAGCAACACTTCTGCCCCACACTTGACAAATTACGGTTGTCTGTTCGACAAATTCCCACTTGAATACAAACCACAGCCAGACGATGGACCCCCTGCTGTTTTTCTTGGGAATTAATTCTTCCTTCATTTGTTACCAGATTTGCACCTTCTTTCTCTCGTATTACCACTCGCACCACAGCTAACGTTACCCATGCTATCTCTCTTCTCCGCGAAGGCGTGTACGTATACTTGAATATCACGATATAGTCATTTTCTACATCGCACAGAGACAGACCCGCGATATATCGACTATATCAGTGGTTCTCAACCTTTTTTGAGTGATGTACCCCCCGTGAACATTTTTTAAATTCAAGTACCCCCTAATCAGAGCAAACCATTTTTGGTTGGGAAAAAAGAGATAAAGAAGTAAAATACAGCACTACGTCATCAGTTTCTGATTTATGAAAATGTATAACCATGCAAAATATTGCTCATTTGTAGTGGTGTTTCTTTAACAATTAGGAAAAAAGATATAAAAATACTTAAAAACTTGTTGAAAAATAAACAAGTGATTTAATTATAAATAAAGATTTTTAGACATAGAAATAATCATCAACTTAAAGTGCCCTCTTTGGGGATTGTACAAACCCCGTTTCCATATGAGTTGGGAAATTGTGTTAGATGTAAATATAAATGGAATACAATGATTTGCAAATCATTTTCAACCCATATTCAGTTGAATATGCTACAAAGACAACATATTTATGTTCAAACTGATAAACATTTTTTTTGGGTGCAAATAATCATTAACTTTGGATTTTGATGCCAGCAACACATGACTAAGAAGTTGGAAAAGGTGGCAATAAATACTGATAAAGTTGAGGAATGCTCATCAAACACTTATTTGGAACACCCCACAGGTGTGCAGGCTAATTGGGAACAGGTGGGTGCCATGATTGGGTATAAAAACAGCTTCTCAAAAAATGCTCAGTCTGTCACAAGAAAGGATGGTGCGAGGTACACCCCTTTGTCCACAACTGCATGAGCAAATAGTCAAACAGTTTAAGAAAAACGTTTCTCAAAATGCAATTGTAAGAAATTTAGGGATTTCAACATCTACGGTCCATAATATCATCAAAAGGTTCAGAGAATCTGGAGAAATCACTCCACGTAAGCGGCATGGCCGGAAACCAATGTCGAATGACCGTGACCTTTGATCCGTCAGACTGCACTGTATCAAAAACTGACATCAATCTCTAAAGGATATCACCACATGGGCTCAGGGGATCTTTCTGTGTGGAGTTTGCATGTTCTCCCCGTGAATGCGTGGGTTCCCTCCGGGTACTCCGGCTTCCTCCCACTTTCAAAAACATGCACCTGGGGATAGGTTGATTGGCAACACTAAATTGGCCCTAGTGTGTGAATGTGAGTGTGAATGTTGTCTGTCTATCTGTGTTGGCCCTGCGATGAGGTGGCGACTTGTCCAGGGTGTACCCCGCCTTCCGCCCGATTGTAGCTGAGATAGGCGCCAGCGCCCCCCGCGACCTCAAAAGGGAATAAGCGGTAGAAAATGGATGGATGAATGGGCTCAGGAATTGTTGCTATTTTTAGAACATTAAAAAAAAAAAATCTCACGTACCCCTTGGCATACTTTCAAGTACCCCCAGGGGTACGCGTACCCCTATTTGAGAACCACTGGACTATAACAAGAACAAGTACAGCCCTAAATGTTATTATAAAATAGTTAGCAAACTACAATGTTTTGATTTGACTGCTTAAAAGTATTTAGTTGTTATCCTTTGATTGGTTATGAGGCTTTAACAGTTTGGTATAATCGTTTTCCATTATTGTTACAAAATTCATCACACAATTTGACGATAATGATGATTATTTTGCTGGCTAAACAGTTAGTCCCATCCTTTCAGGTACCCACCCTAAATAATGTCCCTTTGTACTTATATTTCCCACTGGTGTCATACCTCCCTCTAGCGGTGAATTAGAATAGAAGAATAGAATAGAGTTTTTATTGTCATTATTGCAATGAACAGGTCCAAAGAACAACGAAATTGGAGCAGCTCCTCCTAAGGTGCATATACAATATGGTAGTATAAATTTAAAAAAATAAATAAAATAAATAAATAAATAAAAAATAAATTTAAAAAAAAAAAGATAGAGATGACAGATGTATGTATGTATACATACATAAAACATTATTTCACATTGACGAATTAGGAATTTTGCAGCCGCAGTCACAGAACACCACTTCTCTCATCCCAGTGACGTTGTGTGATGTATCTCTATTCTTCTGCAGGTGTTATAACTGCGGAGGTCTGGACCACCACGCCAAGGAGTGTGGCCTGCCCCCCCAGCCAAAGAAATGCCACTACTGCCAGAGCATCGCGCACATGGTAGCTCAGTGCCCGCACAAGGCGCCCACGCCTTCCGCAGGCTCTCAGGACCAATACGCGTCTACCTCCAGCCCGGGGTCGTCGGCCTACCTCTGCCCCCCAGAGGAGGAGGAGCGCTATGGCACGTCTCCCCTGGGGGGCTCGTCCTCGTCCGCCGAAGAGCCCCAAAATAACCACCGCACCCAGAGATGGAGGAAATCCTAAATCTCTCTCTCCTCGCTTCATCTACCTCACACCTGTGACACAATGGGAGGTTTGAATTTCTTCTTTTATTTAAAAAAAAAAAAGTCGTACTATTTTACTGTCTCGGCATGGCAACGCCTGTGTGTGCCTACCTCGTCGACGAGTTGTGGCGCCACAGAAATGGCAAAGAGACGACCTTGTAGTCAATCAGTGCAGCTGCGGAGGCAAACACGCTTTTTCTCTTCACCCATTGTTTTGATTTCTACTCCCAAATGTAAGTCTTACCAAATTACTCTTTTTTTTTTTTTTACAGCACATTTTAAAAAGCCACGACCTTTAAGTGATAATCCACAACACCACCACGGTTACCTTTGGAAAAAAAACAAGCATCTTAGGGGAATCTTAATGGGGTGGAGGGAAAGCGGATTAGCTGGCTAATAACGTGACGATACAAACATTCAAGCCAAATTCCGCTTTTAACAGATAAGCGTGTTCTATTTCAAAGTATAACCTTGAGATTAGTGGTTTTTCAAACTTTACCAACTCAGAAAACGTACTTCAAGTACCACCGTATGGACCAACGTTCAACTACAGTAGCACAGTAGGCCTAAGTATTCATACGTTTACCAAAAGGTGAGGCACTGGACACTATCAGCTAGGGGTGTAACGGTACACAAAAAATTTGGTTCGGTACGTACCTCGGTTTTAGAGGTCACGGTCCGGTTCATTTTCGGTACAGTAAGAAAACACCAAATTATATATTTTTTGGTTATTTATGTACCAAATTTGCAAAATCTTTCACAAAAAATATTTTTCTTAGTGGAATATTTGATGTGAGGTAGTGGGAACCTCGGATAGGTCAATAATTCATAATAACATTGATTTTGATTCAATATTATGTTTTGAACAACGACAGTTAGAAAGAAAAAAAAAACAGCTTTTTTGTATTAGTCAACATTGCAACTTTTTTCTAAATGACATTTGAAGTGAAGTGAATTATATTTATATAGCGCTTTTCTCGAGTGACTCAAAGCGCTTCACATAGTGAAACCCAATATCTAAGTTACATTTAAACCAGTGTGGGTGGCACTGGGAGCAGGTGGGTAAAGTGTCTTGCCCAAGGACACAACGGCAGTGACTAGGATGGCGGAAGTGGGAATCGAACCTGCAACCCTCGAGTTGCTGGCACGGCCACTCTACCAACCGAGCTATGCCGCCCTATTTAGCCTTTTAGGTTTTTTATTTCACTTTTTGTTATGTTTTTTTTATTTATTTGAATAGTATTTTTAGAATGTGCCGTGGGCCTTTAAAACATTAGCTGTGGTCACCCCTGCTATAGATAATAAAAAATAAAATCTGATAAATCTATGGGTAATAAGCAGAGCCTGACAACGCATGCGCGTTAATCATAACTCTTTCGCTCTCTGTCTCTGCCCCTCCATCACGAATGCTGCTGCGTGCCCAATTTGTTTTGTTTTTAACCCCTTCTTAACCCTGAACGCGCATTGAAAATACACACAACCCTAACTTAAAATGGCGGGCATTTGAGGCATTTAAGAAACTCCACCCGGACAGCCCTGCAAAAGAGGACGTATCCGTCAGTCTATCGTGCATTGTTTACACACCTCCGAACCGGACCGAAACCCCCGTACCGAAACGGTTCAATACAAATACACGTACCGTTACACCCCTACTATCAGCTCAGTCTTTAAAAAAAAAAATAGGTCATGTGACCTGGCAACTCTTCTCTGACCGTATTGAATGTGAAAAAGAAGTCGACTCCTCCCCAAAATGACGCGGCTTTGGCGTCTCGACGTAATGTTTTGACGAATCAAACGACTTTTTAAACATGCCAGCTAGTGCTTATTAAAATAAAACTAATTGGTACGCCGCATTTCCTCAAATAGTCATCCCTAACCCCAAATACCGCCTCGTTCTTTACACAAACAACAAGGGATCTGTCTTCGGTATAGCGGACACAGACGGTGTTTTTTTTCAGGCGACTATTTAAGAAAATGTGGTATTTTATACCAAATCTTTATTTTGTGTCAAAGTTATGATTTGTCAAGGGGCTAACTCGCATTGTTCTTTCAGAATAAGAGCGGTGTGTTTGTTTGCGAAGGTCGGATCGAGACTATCGGCATATTAGCACGGTAGGCCTAAGTATGCATTAAAAACAAGGCTGAGGTTTTATATAACAAATACATGTAATATTACTGGCAACATCAACAAAAACGACACTCCATATGCAGTAGATATTTACTTCTTTGACTTCCGTAGCACAGTTCGAGAACCACTGCTCGAGTCAATTGCCGAGGCGACACATTCTGTTATTGCAAAGAATTAATGGCGAGCTTGCAGGTGCAAATTGGCATTTTTTTTTCCAGAATTTGAGAAAGGACAGCGAGAGACGGCAGGAAGTGACAGCAAAAAGGGCATTCACGACAATTATCGCACACCTTTATAAACATTTTGCACCTGTATTGCAACTCTGGCAGAAAAATGCTAGGTTTTATTCCGCCACAGCGCCATCTGTTGGCCCCGATGCAACATGACCAACGCGTCTCATGGTTGTAAGAACGGCACCGTCTGATACCGAGAGCCGGTTTGAATATATCGCGTCTTTATCCAAAATAATAGGAACACAGGCCACGTTCACGAGAACAAACGAGCGCTATTAACTTTATAAAGGCAGCTTTTTTTTTCCCTTCTCAGCCTTCGTATTTGCCGCAGAACGTGGTGGCTTTTTTTTGTGTTCACCTCGCCCTCGCAGGAACCAGACCGATACGAGTGGTTCGTCGCCTATTTGCATGCTTGGAAAGGTCGACAATAATAACCCCTTTCATTATTATCCTAGATCAGGGGTCACCAACCTTTTTGAAACCAAGAGCTACTTCTTGGGTACTGATTAATGCAGAGGGCTACCAGTTTGACACACATTAATTTTTTTTTGCCAGAAATAGCCAATTTGCTCAATTTACCTTTAATGAATCAATCTATATATATATATATATATATATATATATATATATATATATATATATATATATATATATATATATATATATACATATATATATATACATATATATAAAAAATGGGTATTTCTGTCTGTCATTACGTCGTACATTTTTTTCCTTTTAAAGGGTTTATTTGTAGAGAATAAATGATGAAAAAAAATACTTAATTGAACGGTTTAAAAGAGGAGAAAACATTTTGAAACATAGTTCATCTTCAATTTAGACTCTTTAAAATTCTAAATTTAACCGAAAAAAAGAAGAGAAAAATTAGCTAATTCTAATCTTTTTGAAAAAATTTAAAAAATAATTTAGTAATTTTTCCTGATTAAGATTAATTTTAGAATTTTGATGACATTTTAAAATAGGTTAAAATCCAATCTGCATTTTGTTAGAATATATAACAAATTGGACCAAGCTACATTTCTAACAAAGACAAATCATTATTTCTTCTAGATTTTTCAGAACAAAAATTTTAAAAAGACATTCTAAAGAATTTGAAATAAGATTTAAATTTGATTCTAAAGATTTTCTAAAATTGCCAGAATACTTTTTTTGAATGGTAATCATAATAAGTTTGAAGAAATATTTCACAAATATTCTTCGTCGAAAAAACAGAAGCTAAAATGAAGAATTAAATTAAAATGTATTTATTATTCTATACAATAAAAAAATGTATTTACTTGAACGTTGATTTAAATTGTCAGGAAAGAAGAGGAAGGAATTTAAAAGGTAAAAGGGTATATGTGTTTAAAAATCCTAAAATCATTTTTAAGGTTGCATTTTTTCTCTAAAATTGTCTTTCTGAAAGTTATAAGAAACAAAGTAAATAAAATAAATGAATTTATTCAAACAAGTGAAGACCAAGTCCTTAAAATATTTTTGGGGATTTTCAAATTCTATTTGAGTTTTGTCTCTCTTAGAATTAAAAATGTCGAGCAAAGCGAGACCAGCTTGCTAGTAAATAAATACAATTTAAAAAATAGAGGCAGCTCACTGGTAAGTGCTCCTTTTTAAACTATTTTTAGAACAGGCCAGCGGGCGACTCATCTGGTCCTTACGGGCTACCTGGTGCCCGCGGGCACCACGTTGGTGACCCCGGTCCTAGATAGACACGTCTTAGATTGGACGCCACAACGCTTAGATTCAAGCGCGATGAATCAGTAAAAATCTGTTTTGTCTGGACGACCGCGAAGGCTTGCGAATCATTAATATATATGTAAAGTCAGGATTATATGAATGAGATTCTATGACATATTTTTAAGGAGTTAGCACACTAGCTTAGGTAATAGCCATGTGTATATCAGAAAAATGTTAATGGGGTGTCCAAACTTTCTCCACCGAATATACGGGGTCCAATTTGTTGCATTTTTTTTTTTAGACAAATACGCTCATATAAGTCTATTGTAGGTGAAGTTATTATGGTATTGTAGGTGAGGACACCTGCTGCTCCAATAACACAACGATCTGAATTCAGTAATGCTGTCAATCAAGCCACCGACTCAGTGGCCTAGTGGTTAGCGTGTCCGCCCTGAGATCGGTAGGTCGTGAGTTCAAACCCCGGCCGAGTCATACCAAAGACTAGAAAAATGGGACCCATTACCTCCCTGTTTGGCACTCAGCATCAAGGGTTGGAATTGGGGGTTAAATCACCATAAATGATTCCCGGGCGCGGCCACCGCTGCTCCTCACTGCTCCCCTCACTTCCCAGGGGGTGATCAAGGGGATGGGTCGAATGCAGAGGACAAATTTCACCACACCTAGTGTGTGTGAGACAATAATTGGTACTTTAACTTTTAACTTTAACATGGCCGTGGTAAACGATTTCCCGCAAAGTAGGAGTCAAAAATGATAAATCTAATATTTTCAAGCTAGAGCATAACAACTAAATCTGTTTTTCAACCTCTAGACATGAAACAACACCCTTTAGTCACCATTACACTCCTAGTAATGCTGCCTTAGGTTGAGCCAATTGATGGCCACTATTACCATCCATCCATTCATCTTCTTCCGCTTATCCGAGGTCAGGTCGCGGGGACAGCAGCCTAAGCAGGGAAGCCCAGACTTCCCTCTCCCCAGCCACTTCATCCCGGTCAGCCGGGAGACATAGTCTTCCCAACGTGTCCTGGGTCTTCCCTCGTGGCCTCCTACTGGTCGGATGTGCCCTAAACACCTCCCTAGGGAGGCGTTCGGGTGGCATCCTGCTGCTTTACTTTGAGTTCCTACCGGATGACAGAACTTCTCACCCTATCTCTAAGGGAGAGACCAACTCATTTCGGCCGCTTGTACCCGTGATCTTGTCTTTTCGGTCATATCACAAAGCTCATGACTATAGGTGAAGATGGGGACTTAGATCGACCGGTAAATTGAGAACTTTACCTTCCGGCTCAGCTCCTTCTTCACCACAACGTATCGATACAGCGTCTGCATTACTGAAGACGCCGCACCGTCGACCTCACGATCCACTATTCCCTCACTCGTGAACAAGACTCCGATTGGTTTGGTCTCAATTAAGTGACGGGAATTATTGTTATGTAGCGCTTTTCTCTAGTGACTCAAAGCGATTTACATAGTGAAACCCACTATCTAAGTTACATTTAAACCAGTGTGGGTGGCACCGGGAGCAGGTGGGTAAAGTGTCTTGCCCAAGGACACAAAAGCCGCGACTAGGTTGGCAGAAGCAGGGATCGAACCTGGAACCCTCAAGTTGCTGGCACGGCCGCTCTACCAACCGAGCTATACCTCCCCGATTAAAGTAAAAAAAAGTAAAAGTACCAATGATTGTCACACACGCATTTGGCCCATCATTCTTGATCACTCCTGGGAGGTGAGGGGAGCAGTGAGCAGCAGCGGTGACTGCGCCTGGCAATCGTTTTTGGTGATTTAACCCCCAATTCCAGCCCTTGATGCTTAGTGCCAAGCAGGGAGGCAATGACTCCCATTTTTATAGTCTTTGGTATGACTCGGCCGGTTTTGAACTCACAACCTACCGATGACTGAGTAGTGAAGTGAAGTGAGTTATATTTATGAAGCGCTTTTTCTCTAGTGACTCAAAGCGCCTTACATACAATATTTGAGTTACGATGAGATGGCGACTTGTCCAGGGTGTACACCTCCTTCCGCAGCTGAGATAGGCACCAGCGACCCCAAAAGAGAATAAGCGGTAGAAAATGGATGGATGGATCTCAGTTACATTTAAACCAGTGTGGGTGGCACTGGGAGCAGGTGGGTAAAGTGTCTTGCCCAAGGACACAACAGCAGTGACTCGGATGGCGGAAGTGGGAATCGAACCTGGAACCCTCAAGTTGCTGGCACGGCCACTCTACCAACCGAGCTATACCGCCCGAGTAGTATTAATATTTTTGGTTTATGCAGTCATTTTTATGCTTGAAAATGGTTTAAAAAATTTGTACAATATGATTTTTAAAAGTTCTAAACTACACCCCCAAAAATCTATGTGCTAAAAATAGCATCAAAGTCGCTCTAGTCCGCTGTGTCTTCTTATTCACTGGCATACTAGAGCTATGACACCCCCTGCTGTACGGCGATGTAATGACATTAATCAATCAGTCAATCGATCAATGTTTATTTATATAGCCCCAAATCACAAGTGTCTCAAAGGGCTGCACAAGCCACAACTACATCCTCGGTTCAGAGCCCAAGGAAAAACTCACAACCCAGTGGGATGTCAATGTGAATGACTATGAGAAACCTTGGAAAGGACCGCAGATGTGGGTGAGACCGGATGCAATGGACATCGAGTGGGTCTAGCATAGTATTGTGAGAGTCCAGTCTATAGTTGATCTAACATAATAGTGAGTGTCCAGGCCATAGTGGATCTAACATAATAGTGAGAGTCCAGTCCATAGTGGATCTAACATAATAGTGAGAGTCCAGTCCATAGTGGATCTAACATAATAGTGAGAGTCCAGTCCATAGTGGATCTAACATAATAGTGAGAGTCCAGTCCATAGTGGAGCTAACATAATAGTGAGAGTCCAGTCCATAGTGGAGCTAACATAATAGTGAGAGTCCAGTCCATAGTGGATCTAACATAATAGTGAGAGTCCAGTCCATAGTGGATCCAACATAATAGTGAGAGTCCAGTCCATAGTGGATCCAACATAATAGTGAGAGTCCAGTCCATAGCGGGGCCAGCAGGAGACCATCCTGAGCGGAGACGGGTCAGCATTATTAAGATTGAGGGGTCGCTACAAATAAATGAATGTATGGCAAATTCATAAAATTTACTTGGGGTGCCGGAAAAATGTATTGATCATTTAAAAAAAAAAAATCAACATTTTTTTAGGAACCAATTTAAGACAAAAACTAAAGGTTTTTTTAAGGCCGGCATTTTATACCAAATATGTTGCAAGAATCAGTAATTATGTTAAATCGATTCGAATCGGAGTTGTTGTAAGATTCGCGTCCCTAATTATATTTTCAGAATATGCCGAGGGTCATTATTGAATAAAAAAAAAAAAAAAAAAAAAAAAAGAGCCGTGGGTCATTTTGGACACCCCTGCTTATAGACAAATCAAGTTGGTCTATTTTAGTCGTTTTTATGAAGCCACGCCTACTTTTCCCCCCGAATTTCCACAGCGTATCCATACGTTTACTAAAAGGTGAGGCACTGGACATTATCAGCTCAAGCCTTAAAAAAAAAATAAATAAATAAAAATGTAGGTCATGCACTGCAAAAACTGAAGATTAAATATCTCAAATAAGGCTGATATTTGCTTATTTTCTGTCTGATAAGATCATTCTTCTCACTAAGCAGATTTTATGTTAGAGTGTTTTACTTGTTTTAAGTGTTTTGGTCCTAAATGATCTCAGTAAGATATTACAGCTTGTTGCTGAGATTTGAGGACCTAGATTGAGTAAAACGTGCTTGAAACTAGAATATCAAAGCTTTTTTAAAGTAATAATTTCTCATTTTAAGCATAAAAAAAAAAAATCCTGACTTTGACACAATCGTGTCTCATTTTAAAACAGATGACAGCCGAATGGACTTTGCTGTTTTTTTTTTCAATGAAACAATAGAAAATCAAAACAGTTAATATTGAAACATTGAACAGGTGTCATTTCTAACAATTCTGAACAGAAATAGTTCATGCACATTCAGGTAAATTGTTCAAAATGACAAGTAAAAATGTTTTGGCCTGACATCATCTCACTTGGCACGATGATGTCATGTTGTCGGTGGAAAAATGCATTTTTAGACAATATGTTTTGCCTGAGCGGCTAGGAGACCCCGAGAGTAACAAGTAGTTGCCTTGTTGCCTTTCCATTAAGAACAATAAATTAGGGTTTAGTAGGGGTGTAACGGTACACAAATATTTCGGTTCGGTACTTACCTCGGTTTAGAGGTCACGGTTTGGTTAATTTTCGGTACAGTAAGAAAACAACAAAATAATAATTTTTTGGATATTTGTTTACCAAATTTGCAAAATCTTCCACCCAAAATATTTTTCTTAGTGGAATATTTGATGTGAAGTAATGGGAACCTTGGATAGGTCAATAATTCATAATAACATTGATTTTGACCCAATATTATGTTTTGAGCAATGACAGTTTGAAAGAAAAATAAAACAGCTTTGTTTTATTAGTCAACATTGCAACTTTTTTCTAAATTACATTTAACTTTTAAGCTTGTTTATTTCACTTTTATGTTTTTGTTTATTTTAATAGTATTTTTAGAATGTGCCGTGGGCCTTTAAAACATTAGCTGTGGGCCGCAAATGGCCTCCGGGGTACACTTTTGATATCCCTGCTATAGATAATAGTAAAAAATTAAATCCGATAAATTTATGAGTAAAAACCAAAGCCTGGCGACGCATGCGCATTTATCATAACTCTCTCGCTCTCTCTGTTTCTGCCCCTCCCTCACGAATGCTGCTGCGTGCACAATTTGTTTTGTTTTTCATCCATCCATCCATTTTCTACCACTTATTCCCTTTTGGGGTCGCGGGGGGTGCTGGCGCCAATCTCAGCTTCAATCGTTTTTAACCCCTTCTTAACCCCGAACGTACATTGAAAATACACGCAATCCTAACTTAAAATGCCGGACATTTGAGGCAGTTAAGAAACTCCACCCTGACAGCCCCGCAAAAGAGGACATAGCATGCCATGTGTTGTGCATTGTTTACACAACGTGCGGTACGCTACTTAATATGTCCGTGTGGAAACTCGTTCGGTACACCTCTGAACCGAACCAATACCCCGGTACCGAAACGGTTCAATACAAATACACGTACCGTTACACCCTTAGGTTTTAGTATAAATTTGCTTGTTTCAAGAAATGTAATGCCGAGCGCATATCATTATGTCAAGATAATGGCGCTAGCATTTACTTCATTTAAGAATATTTTTCAACATATTGAGCAAAAAGACGGTGCGGCGTCTTCAGTAATGCGGACGTTGTACCGGTCCGTTGTGGTGAAGAAGGAGCTGAGCCGGAAGGCAAAGCTCTCAATTTACCGGTCGATCTACGTTCCCATCCTCACCTATGGTCATGAGCTTTGGGTCATGACCGAAAGGATAAGATCACGGGTACAAGCGGCCGAAATGAGTTTCCTCCGCCGTGTGGCGGGGCTCTCCCTTAGAGATAGGGTGAGAAGCTCTGCCATCCGGGAGGAACTCAAAGTAAAGCCGCTGCTCCTTCACATCGAGAGGAGCCAGATGAGGTGGTTCGGGCATCTGGTCAGGATGCCACCCGAACGCCTCCCTAGGGAGGTGTTTAGGGCACGTCCAACCGGTAGGAGGCCACGGGGAAGACCCAGGACACGTTGGGAAGACTATGTCTCCCGGCTGGCCTGGGAACGCCTCGGGATCCCCCGGGAAGAGCTAGACGAAGTGGCTGGGGAGAGGGAAGTCTGGGTTTCCCTGCTTAGGCTGTTGCCCCCGCGACCCGACCTCGGATAAGCGGAAGATGATGGATGGATGGATGGATATTGAGCAAAAAGGTCTCTTTTTTTCTACCAAGAAAAGTGCAGTTGTTATTAGTGATAATATACTTATTTTAAGGTATTTTTGGGTTCATTGAGGTTAGCTATTTTGACCTGTTTTAGAAAGTCTTGACAAGCCGAATGTTGTTGTTCTATTGGCAGATCATTTTGCTTAGTTCAAGTAAAATACTGCATAATTTTTGTATTTTTTTAGGGTACAGGACTCGGAGTCCTGTGCCATGGGCCAAGGACCCTATTGAAACTGGTGCGTTTTATTATTATTCCACACCTATGCGCTGTAATTTGACCCCCTTAACATGCTTCAAAACTCACCAAATTTGACACACACATCGGTCTGGCATGCTTTCCCAACTTATTAGGCAGCCAAACCAGAAAAATCAAAATTGCGCGCTAGCGCCCCCTAGGAAGAAAAGAAAAATACACTGGTTGTAACTTCCGTTAGGAATGTCATACAGACATGAAACAAAAACTGTCAAGTAGGTCTAACTTAGACCTACATTTCATAATTCTACCTTCTAGGGCAAAAATCAACAGAAAGTTGGAAAAAAACCCTTCAAAACAAAATTTTCGCAAAAAATTCAATTTTTGCCTCTTTGAGCTGAAATTTGACCCCCTTAAAATGCTTCAAAACTCACCAAACTTGGCACACACACATCAGGACTGGCAGAAATTGCGATCTAATGAAAAAAAAAAAAAAGAAATTAAAATTGCGTACTTGCACAATTTTTGATCAAAACACAGCAAAAACTGCTTCGAGGAAGAAAACACAGACAAAACTGCTTGTAACTTCCGGTGGGAATGCCGGAAAGACATGCAACAAAAACTTCTATGTAGGTCTCACTTAGACCTACATTTAGATAATTGACATCCTTCGGCAAAAATCAACAGGAAGTTAAAAATTACCCCTTCAAAATAAAAGTTTTGTAAAAACCCGTCACCTTTTTCACACGTAAAATCCTGCGAGTGCGTTTGTCGTTTCGGCTTCAAACTCACACAGGAGAGAGATTGAACCCTTTTGATTAAAACTATCCAACAAAGTTTTGATTACTGCTCCGGTTTTGATTTTACGCGCCTTCAAAGAACCCCTGCGCAAAGTTTCCTAAAAAATGTAATTTTTGCCTCTTTGAGCTGTAATTTGACCCCCTTAAAATGCTTCAAAGTGCAAGTTAAAGCTCTACTATGCAAAGCGAAAGCCATTTATCAACAACATCCAGAAACGCCGATCTGTAATTTGACCCCCTTAACATGCTTCAAAATTCACCAAATTTTACACACACATCAGGACTGGCGAAAATTGCCATCTAATAAAAAACCAAACCCCAAAAGTCAAAATTGCGCTCTAGCGCCCCCTAGGAAAAAACCCAGACAAAACTGCTTGTAACTTCTGTTAGGAATGTCGTAGAGACATGAAACAAAGACCTCTATGTAGGTCTGACTTACACCAGGGCTTGGCAGCGGCCAAAGGCGGACCCGACCAACGCTGCTTGCAGCTTTAATTTTTCTTGTTTTTGAACACTGACTTTTTGCATTGTGTGACCTGACAACTCTTCTCTGACCGTATTGAATGTGAAAAAGAAGTCGACTCATCCCCAAAATGACGCGGCTTTGGCGTCTCGTCATAACGTTTTTACAAATCAAACGACTTTTAAAAAAATGCCAGCTCGCGCTTAATTGGTAGGCTGCATTTCCTCAAATAATCATCTCTAACCCCAAATAATACCGCCGCGTTCATTACACACACAACAAGGGATCTGTCTTCGGTATAGCGGACACAGAAGGTGGCTTTTCAGGCGACTACTTAAGAAAATGTGGTATTTTATACCAAATCTTTATTTTGTCTCAAAGTTATGATTTGTCAAGGGGCTAACTGGCCTTGTTATTTCAGAATAAGAGCGGTGTGTTTGTTTGCAAAGGTCGACAAAAAACATTCACCTTTTACCCAAAAAGCGTTAGCGGACACTCCTCTGGAATAAGACAACGTTTAGGGGAAGATGTAAGCAAGAAGAAGATTAGTGATGGCACAAACCAACCTAAACGGATCTGTTCCGCCCCCCGCCAACTTTTATTTTGGAAAGTACGCGTCAGGAAGTTAATCTCAACAATGCAGAGTACCAACGAATGACCAAACCACACACCCACCTTTTTTGTATGATGTATTTTTTTTCATTTTATTTTATTTTTTAATTTCTTTTTTTTACACAGCGTTCCTCTCTCAGGATGATCAAATGTTCTCAGGGAATTAACAGAAAAAAAAAGAGAAAAAAAAGCGTATTTCATTCTTTTGGGAATCATCCACTCAAGAGAGACGTTTGTGTCCTGCTATCATTATCTACCTCTTGAGTTCTACCTTCTGGTCTTGCAGCCACAACCTCAAAAAGGTCTTCCTTTTCACTTTTGTTCAGTTTACAGCGAAAAGAACCTACCTCATACCTTCCATTTTTAAGTTCATCTACCTCCTTTCTTACGTTTTAGACACAGCCTGCGAGAAGGCGTTGGTTTCGCTGCATTTTGGGATGACGCAGTTTTATCACGACGACCAAATAGTGACCTCTTTTTGTTTTTCTTTGTTTTTTTCTATTGGCCGTGGATAATCAGAGATGATGCCCTCTCTTGTGAGGCACTCGATTTTTGTACTAATGTTTCTTAACCATGTGACTTCACTTTTATGGACGCAGGACTTGTTTGCGGAAATTCTCACACCGGGAACCATGTTCAAGCACGCTTACCACTTTCCTGACTTTGGGGCCTTTTTTCTGGTACTTAAATTGAACATCCCACAGGTGTGCAGGCTAATTGGGAACAGCTAGGGGCCATGATTGGGTATAAAAACAACTTCCCAAAAAATGCTCAGTCTTTCACAAGAAACACCGAGCATTGAAATAGTCAAACAGTTTAAGAACAACGTTTCTCAAAGTGCAATTGCAAGAAATTTAGGGATTTCAACATCTACGGTCCATAATATCATCAAAAGGTTCACAGAATCTGGAGAAATCAATCCACGTAACATTGAATGACCGTGACCTTTGATCCCTCAGACGGCACCGAATCAAAAACCGACATCAATCTCTAAAGGATATCACCACATGGGCTCAGGAACACTTCAGAAAACCACTGTCACTAAATACAGTTCGTCGCTACATCTGTAAGTGCAAGTTAAAGCTCTACTATGCAAAGCGAAAGCCGTTTATCAACAACATCCAGAAACGCCGCCGGCTTCTCTGGGCCCGAGATCATCTAAGATGAAAAGTGTTCTGTGGTCTGACGAGTATAAGAATGGAAACGTAGTGTTAGACTTCAATTGCCGTATTTTCCGGGCTATACAGTATACTTGGCAACCCTCCCGAATTTCAGTGCCCCTCCCGAAAATCTCCCGACTTCCACCCGGACAACAATATTGGGGTCCTCTTTCACCTGAAAAGGAGACTGTCATACAAACCCCGTTTCCATATGAGTAGGGAAATTGTGTTAGATGTAAATATAAACAGAATACAATGATTTGCAAATCATTTTCAACCCATATTCAGTTGAATATGCTACAAAGACAACATATTTGATGTTCAAACTGATTAACATTTTTTTGCAAATAATCCTTAACTTTAGAATTTGATGCCAGCAACACGTGATAAAGAAGTTGGGAAAGGTGGCAAAAAATACTGATAAAGTTGAGGAATGCTCATCAAACACTTATTTGGAACATCCCACAGGTGTGCAGGCTAATTGGGAACACGTAGGGGCCATGATTGGATATAAAAACAGCTTCCCAAAAAATGCGTGAGCAAACAGTCAAACAGTTTAAGAACGTTTCTCAAAGTGCAATTGCAAGAAATTTAGGGATTTTTTCTTGAAATTAAAAATTTTTTTTTAATTTTGTAATGTAAAAGTCTTAATATATATAACACAGTCTTAAAAGAATTAAGTAAAATCATATTTTGTTCTATAAAACATGAAAATATAAGAAAATAATCCGGCATACTTTTCTTAAATTTTTTACTCTAATCTTGTAAAAAGTACGATTTTCACTTATGCTAATTAAAAGAAAAGTCAATGGAAGCCTCAGATATATTAAAAACAAATAATAATGAGGTCGTAAAATGAATACAGTAAATTATATATAATTATATAAGATGTTAACCAATAAATTATGACATTCAGACACATTCTTCTTTAAAATTCTTCACTTGAATCTAGTTAAGATACATCTTAAATTCTCCTAAAATTACAAGAATATAGTTAATTTGAGAAATGGTAAAATTATAATGAAAAAAGGGAATTTAACAAGTAAATGATATTTTTTTTTTTAAATCACACCACTCTTTGTCATTATCACCACTTAAATCTCCAATGTGGAACCTTTCCTAGGTTATTGTCACGCTAAAAATTTTGGGTTAAAAAATAACCCAATTTTAACCCAAAAAAGGACAAGCCTCTTATTTGAGTTATTTTAACTTTTCCAACCCAACCTTTGCATTGAATTATTTGACCAAAAAGTTGAGCTTTGATAAAATAATGTTGGCTTACTCCCAACCCAACTATTTCCTTGAATTATTCAACCCAAAAGTTGAGTTACGCTAACTCAACTTTGGTTGAGTCATAACAATGTTCGGTTATTCCCAACCCAACTATTGGCTTGCGCAATTTAGCGCTCCTTGACCCAATAGTTGGTTAAAAATTATACATGTTACTGCTTGTTTGTCCTACTCCTTCCCAAATACTAATCAAAAGTATTTTTATTCCAATAAAATTTACTCAAAAGCAGGATCTAAGTGACATTTTCTTTTTTTAATGTTTTTTTTTTTTTTTTACAAAATATAGTAGTCCTATACAGCATGCTCAAATATGTGCATGTACAGTGGGGCAAAAAAGTATTTAGTCAGCCACCGATTGTGCAAGTTCTCCCACTTAAAATGATGACAGAGGTCTGTAATTTTCATCATAGGTACACTTCAACTGTGAGAGACAGAATGTGAAAAAAAATCCAGGAATTGTATAGAATTTATTTGTGAATTATGGTGGAAAATAAGTATTTGGTCAACCATTCAAAGCTCTCACTGATGGAAGGAGGTTTTAGCTCAAAATCTCACGATACATGGCCCCATTCATTCTTTCCTTAACACGGATCAATCGTCCTGTCCCCTTAGCAGAAAAACAGCCCCAAAGCATGATGTTTCCACCCCCATGCTTCACAGTAGGTATGGTGTTCTTGGGATGCAACTCAGTTTTCTTCTTCCTCCAAACACGACGAGTTGAATTTATACCAAAAAGTTCTATTTTGGTTTCATTTGACCACATGACATTCTCCCAATCCTCTGCTGTATCATCCATGTATCCATTTTGGTATAAACTCAACTCATCGTGTTTGGAGGAAGAAGAATAATGAGTTGCATCCCAAGAACACCATACCTACTGTGAAGCATGGGGGTGGAAACATCATGCTTTGAGGCTGTTTTTCTGCTAAGGGGACAGGACGATTGATCTGTGTTAAGGAAAGAATGAATGGGGCCATGTATCGTGAGATTTTGAGCCAAAACCTCCTTCCATCAGTGAGAGTTTTGAATGGTTGACCAAATACTTATTTTCCACCATAATTTACAAATCTTTAAAATTCATACAATGTGAATTCCTGGATTTTTTTTCCACATTCTGTCTCTCACAGTTGAAGTGTACCCATGATGAAAATTACAGACCTCTGTGCAAGTTCTCCCACTTAAAATTATGACAATTGGTGGCTGACTAAATACTTTTTTGCCCCATAAGATGTGTGATTGTAAAAAATGTTAATCAGATTAATCCTTAAGAAAAAAAAATACTTTTTAATAAAAAAAAAGCCTTTTACCTGAAAATGTTGTTACTCATTGATAAACAACCCCAAAAAAAGATTCATAATTTTGAAAACCCCAGAAATTGAGTTAAAATAATACCCTTATAACCCAAAAAGTGGATTGCTCTTCATAAAAATAGGTCAAAAAATGTAACCCAACACTCGCAACCCATACATTGGGTTATCAAAATAACCCAGCATTTTTTAGTGTGCACAATATTATATTGACATACACGTACAGTATGTGGCCCTTCTTCAAGAGGAAGAAGGGCCACAAGGGTTTAATAAAGTTTTTGCATTAAACCTGGGACCGAGCTTGAGCAAACAGCGCGCCCGAAAAGCCTTTGAACTGGTCCAGACTTCAGGATTGTTCTAGCGTGCTTAAGCATGATGCCCTGCAACAAAATGCTTTTCTTTGTACTGTACTTTGTTTTTGTTTTTTCCCCTTCCAATCAATGTAACGACTGATTGATCTCCATAAGACGTTAAGCACTCGCTCGAAACCACAATGTACAGTACAAGCCTCATTCAATGTGTTTTCTTTATTTCCATGACTATGTAGATGGTCCCTGAAGGCCTCACAACTATGAATGAACACATGTGGAGTTAGGTACTTAACAAAAAAAAAAGGTGAAATACTAAAAAACATGTTTTATACTTCAAATTCTTCAAATTGCTCGGATTACTTTTTTGCTCACTCTGAGCATTCTCTGGATGGGCTTCAAGAGGTAGTCGCCTGAAAGGGTTTTCACTTCACAGGTGTCATAGTTGTGATGCCTTCAGGGACAATCAACAATGTGAATAGTCATGAAAATAAGGAAAATTAAAATGAGAAGATGTGGCCTGTACTGTACTGTACTGTACTGTACTGTACATAGAAATAAATGACAGCATGCATTTAAAGCAACAAATAATTTCAGTGAATATTATGTATTTGATACACACTAACAAAGACACATTTTCTGATATTTTAAAGATTTTTTTTTATTCTTATTGCGGCAAAAATATTTTTGGTTAGTTTAGTCCAACCCCTAAAAGTAAGCAAGCAATAAGGAAATGCAAACTCCATTTATATCATAACTGCTGCTTTATTTTGACCGTAGAAGGACGTACTTCAAGTGATTTGTCACATTATGGCCTGACCGTGTCACACTTGGGACTGTTCCGTAAAAAATGCATTGATTTAGTTATATTGTAAAACCTCCACTTGCAGTTCGGCCAGTAATTTAGATTTTTTTTTTTTTTTGGTCCACATTGTTGCCAGTCTCACTGTGGGAGGACGTGTAAAGCCAAGCACTGATTGAGTGGGGGAAAGTGTTCTTTGTGCAGATCACTCGTTATTATTTTTAGCCTTAATCTACGTGTATTGCCTATTTTTGTTTCTGTAAATCTTGCCTTGGATATTTTTCTAAAAGTCAAAAATGTTGATTGGAAAATAAACCTATTGTTTTGGCATCATTTCTTACCAGTTCTGATCATTTTTAAAAAGAAATATGACAGATGTTTGGTTTCACTAGTCATTTCTAGAGTCTTTTTTTAAATGTATCAATAATGATGCGCAGATTGCCCTCCTGGGGGTTAAAATGACTCATGAGAGTCCAGTCCAGGGGTACAATATCCGTCTATATTTTCAGAGGGTGTGACACCTCCTAGAAATTACTCTTAGAATGGCCAAAAGTAAAGATGTGTGTGTCTAAGTTGAAGGAAAAGGAAACTGCAAATAAAAGATGCTCAAATATACATGACAGTAAGCATCAATTAGCTTACAGTCATGCAGTGACCAAATATGCCTGATTAGCACTCCACACAAGTCAATAACATCAAAAAAGCTTAACTTTTTGCATTCACGCACAGTATAAAACGTTTGGTGGACAAAATGAGACGGGAGAAGGAAAACACATCTTTCTCTGGCAGCGTCGGAGAAAGTTGTACATGCAAACAAACTACGGTGCGTTTAAGGACTTCAGAAATTAATAGGACAAAATATATGTGTATACACACATATATACATACATACATACATACATATATATATACATACATACATATTTTTTCCAAGATGGCGGCGCCCGGACGGGCTGCGCTCTCGAGGAGCTCTTGCTAAAGATGGAACATTTGGCAGAAATACCGGACAATTCCACAAACTTTATGGCTGGCTCGCATCGTGGTCACTCCGTGATCACGTACGACCGCCAGACACTTCTGGATGTGGACGAATCGGGCCGTTTTGGACTGATAGACGCGGGCGTGCTAGACTTGCTAACTAGCATGGGAATACATCGGCGGCTACATCCAGCGGCCTGTGAAGCAGGGGAGTCTAGTAGCAGCGGGGGCCGTCTACGGAGCAGACGCCAGCGGTGTGATCGGAAACGCGGATGCCGAGCGGGGCTTAAAACAAAGCAGAAGGCTAATCCCCACAGAACACCACTTTCCTCCATCCCGAAGACGGATTTAGATGGAAAATGCGAGACTACTGGTCTGGGTAAGGAGTCAGTTAAATTAGAACAAGTTTTTTCTGCTTTGAGTGTTTCAGAGTTGGACATGTGTTCTACTGAGGTGGCTAACTATGATGCGTGCAGTTTATCAAAGCAACAAACAAACAATCGGAAAATCCCCGTTACTGAGGAGGCTAACCATGATGCGTGCAGTTTATCAAAGCAACAATCAAACAATCGGAAAATTCCTGTCGTATCAATTCCTAGATATGGTCGTAACTATACTAAATGCACTGGGCATAATAAACACAACATTATTAATATTGCTACTACGGATAATTTGATCAAAAATTCCCTAAAACAGCCCACTACCTATAATATAGGTTTTTTAAACATAAGATCATTGTCTCCTAAAACGTTGTTAGTTAATTATATTATGAGAGACAACAATCTTAACGTCATCGGTCTCAGCGAAACCTGGCTTAAACCAAACGACTTTTTTGCGCTAAATGAGGCATGTCCTCCTAACTTTACACATGCGCATATTGCCCGTCCGCTTAAAAGGGGTGGGGGGGTCGCACTAATATACAACGAAAACTTTAACCTTAGTCCTAACATAAATAATAAATATAAATCGTTTGAGGTGCTTACTATGAGGTCTGTCACACCGCTGCCTCTACACCTGGCTGTTATCTACCGCCCCCCAGGGCCCTATTCGGACTTTATTAATGAATTCTCAGAGTTCGTTGCTGATCTAGTGACACACGCCGATAATATAATCATAATGGGGGACTTTAATATCCATATGAATACCCCATCGGACCCACCGTGCGTAGCGCTCCAGACTATAATTGATAGCTGTGGTCTCACACAAATAATAAATGAACCCACGCATCGCAACGGTAATACGATAGACTTAGTGCTTGTCAAGGGCATCACCGCTTCCAAAGTTACGATACTCCCGTATACTAAAGTATTGTCCGATCATTACCTTATAAAATTCGAGGTTCAGACGCATGTTCGTCAAACTAATAATAATAATACCTGCTATAGCAGCCGCAACATTAATACGGCCACAACGACAACTCTTGCTGACCTACTGCCCTCGGTAATGGCACCATTCCCAAAGTATGTGGGCTCTATTGATAACCTCACTAACAACTTTAACGACGCCCTGCGCGAAACCATTGATAACATAGCACCGCTAAAGTTAAAAAAGGCTCCAAAAAAGCGCACCCCGTGGTTTACAGAAGAAACTAGAGCTCAGAAATTATTATGCAGAAAGCTGGAACGCAAATGGCGCACGACTAAACTTGAGGTGCACCATCAAGCATTTAGTGATGGTTTAATAACTTATAAACGCATGCTTACCTTAGCTAAAGCTAATTATTACTCAAATCTCATCCACCGCAATAAAAACGATCCTAAATTTTTGTTTAGTACGGTAGCATCGCTAACCCAACAAGGGACTCCTTCCAGTAGCTCCACCCACTCAGCTGATGACTTTATGCAATTCTTTAGTAAGAAAATTGAAGTCATTAGAAAGGAGATTAAAGACAATGCGTCCCAGCTACAACGGGGTTCTATTAACACTGACACGATTGTATATACGGCGGATACTGCCCTCCAAAATACTTTCTCTCGTTTTGAGGAAATAACATTAGAGGAATTGTTACAACGTGTAAATGGAATAAAACAAACAACATGTTTACTTGACCCTCTTCCAGGGAAACTGATCAAGGAGCTCTTTGTATTATTAGGTCCATCAGTGCTAAATATTATAAACTTATCACTCTCCTCGGGCAGTGTTCCCCTAGCATTCAAAAAAGCGGTTATTCATCCTCTTCTTAAAAGACCTAACCTCGATCCTGACCTCATGGTAAACTACCGACCGGTGTCTCACCTTCCCTTTATTTCAAAAATCCTCGAAAAAATTGTTGCGGAGCAGTTAAATGAACACTTAGCGTCTAACAATCTATGTGAAACCTTTCAATCCGGTTTCAGGGCAAATCACTCGACGGAGACAGCCCTCGCAAAAATGACTAATGATCTATTGCTAACGATGGATTCTGATGCGTCATCTATGTTGCTGCTCCTCGATCTTAGCGCTGCTTTCGATACCGTCGATCATAATATTTTATTAGAACGTATCAAAACACGAATTGGTATGTCAGACTTAGCCCTGTCTTGGTTTAACTCTTATCTTACTGATAGGATGCAGTGTGTCTCCCATAACAATGTGACCTCGGACTACGTTAAGGTAACGTGTGGAGTTCCCCAGGGTTCGGTCCTTGGCCCTCCACTCTTCAGCATCTACATGCTGCCGCTAGGTGACATCATACGCAAATACGGTGTTAGCTTTCACTGTTATGCTGATGACACCCAACTCTACATGCCCCTAAAGCTGACCAACACGCCGGATTGTAGTCAGCTGGAGGCGTGTCTTAATGAAATTAAACAATGGATGTCCGCTAACTTTTTGCAACTCAACGCCAAAAAAACGGAAATGCTGATTATCGGTCCTGCTAGACACCGAACTCTATTTAATAATACAACTCTAACATTTGACAACCAAACAATTAAACAAGGCGACACGGTAAAGAATCTGGGTATTATCTTTGACCCAACTCTCTCCTTTGAGGCACACATTAAAAGCATTACTAAAACGGCCTTCTTTCATCTCCGTAATATCGCTAAAATTCGCTCCATTCTGTCCACTAAAGACGCTGAGATCATTATCCATGCGTTTGTTACGTCTCGCCTCGATTACTGTAACGTATTATTTTCGGGTCTCCCCATGTCTAGCATTAAAAGATTACAGTTGGTACAAAATGCGGCTGCTAGACTTTTGACAAGAACAAGAAAGTTTGATCACATTACGCCTGTACTGGCTCACCTGCACTGGCTTCCTGTGCACTTAAGATGTGACTTTAAGGTTTTACTACTTACGTATAAAATACTACACGGTCTAGCTCCATCCTATCTTGCCGATTGTATTGTACCATATGTCCCGGCAAGAAATCTGCGTTCAAAGGACTCCGGCTTGTTAGTGATTCCCAAAGCCCAAAAAAAGTCTGCGGGCTATAGAGCGTTTTCCGTTCGGGCTCCAGTACTCTGGAATGCCCTCCCGGTAACAGTTCGAGATGCCACCTCAGTAGAAGCATTTAAGTCTCACCTTAAAACTCATTTGTATACTGTAGCCTTTAAATAGACTCCCTTTTTAGACCAGTTGATCTGCTGTTTCTTTTCTTTTTCTTCTATGTCCCACTCTCCCCTGTGGAGGGGGTCCGGTCCGATCCGGTGGCCATGTACTGCTTGCCTGTGTATCGGCTGGGGACATCTCTGCGCTGCTGATCCGCCTCGACATCTCTGCGCTGCTGATCCGCCTCCGCTTGGGATGGTTTCCTGCTGGCTCCGCTGTGAACGGGACTCTCGCTGCTGAGTTGGACCCGCTTTGGACTGGACTCTCGCGACTATGTTGGATCCATTGTGGATTGAACTTTCACAGTATCATGTTAGACCCGCTCGACATCCATTGCTTTCCTCCTCTCTAAGGTTCTCATAATCATTATTGTCACAGACGTCCCACTGGGTGTGAGTTTTCCTTGCCCTTATGTGGGCCTACCGAGGATGTCGTGGTGGTTTGTGCAGCCCTTTGAGACACTAGTGATTTAGGGCTATATAAGTAAACATTGATTGATTGATTGATTGATACACACATATACTAATACACACACATATATATATAAATACACACACACACACAATACTCTATTCTCAGTGAAGCATGTTTAACATAAAAAGTGGGATTTCTAACTACGAAGGTTTGTGTTCTGCGGAAAATACATTAAAACCAACATTTTTTTTTCTTCCTCATCTTTTCACATTTTTATACATTTTTGAAAAAGCTCCAGGGAGCCACTAGGGTGGCGCTGCTTGTGGCTCGAGAGCCGCATGTTGCCGACACCCGGGTTCACCTTTTAAGGCCCAAACGGTTTGTCTACATGCTTTTTATTATTTCCCTTTGCTATTTGGACTTATTGGAACCTAACTAGAATACAAACTAAGAATCATCTTTTTGATATGATGTACTTAGTCCATAAGTACACAAACGTGTACTTCATGTTTAATCACATCCTAATTCTTATTTTTACACTCCACCCCCCCCCCCCCCCCCCGAATTCCATTGTATGTTGTACTCTTCTGACACCACCAAATGGCAGCATTAGTGTCCACATAAGTGGCCATAAGACCCCAATTCAGTAGTGTACACAATTTTGGAAATAAAAGCTAAAAGGTGTTGTCCACACATGTGGCCACTAAGCCTTTAGAGTTAAACAAAGGACTAATTCTGCTAATCGCTAACAAATAAATCAGACAAGTAACACAAATTAATTGATTAAATAAACACATAACATAATACAGGAACTTAACACCCCCAAAATGCAAGTCTATGTCTTGGTTATTCAGTTGTTTGTAACTATAATCAATTGCTAATCACTTGGTGTCATGTCGAATTTTTCCACTAGAGGGCAGCGTTACACTACAGAGCAGGGGTCACCAACACGGTGCCCGCGGGCACCAGGTAGCCCATAAGAACCAGGTGAGTCGCCCGTTGGCCTGTTCTAAAAATAGCTCAAATAGCAGCACTTACCAGTGAGCTGCCTCTATTTTGGAAATTGTATTTATTTACTAGCGAACTGGTATATATATATATATATATATATATATATATATATACCATCATATATATATATATATATATATATATATATATATGATGGGTATTTCTGTCTGTCATTCCGTCGTACATTTTTTTTCCTTTTATGGAAGGTTTTTTGTAGAGAATAAATGATGAAAAAACGGTTTAAAATAGGGGAAAACAGGAAAACAATGAAATTTTGAAACATAGTTTATCTTCAATTTCGACTCTTTAATATTCAAAATTCACCTGAAAAAAAGAAGAGAAAAAACTAGCTAATTCAAATCTTTTTGAAAATAATAAAATAATTTTTGGAACATCATTAGTAATTTTTCCTGATTAAGATTAATTTTAGAATTTTGATGACATGTTTTAAAAAGGTTAAAATCCAATCTGCACTTTGTTAGAATATATAACAAATTGGACCAAGCTATATTTCTAACAAAGACAAATCATTATTTCTTCTAGATTTTGTAGAACAAAAATTTTAAAAGAAATTCAACAGACATTGAAATAAGACTTAAAATTGATTCTAAAGATTTTCTAGATTTGCCAGAATATTTTTGGGGAATTTGAATCATAATAAGTTTGAAAAAAAATACACAAATATTCTTCATCAAAAAACAGAAGCTAAAATTAAGAATGAAATACAAATGTATTTATTATTCTTTACAATAAAAACAATAATATTACTTGAACATTGATTTAAATTGTCAGGAAAGAAGAGGAAGGAATTTAAAAAGTAAAAGGGTATGTGTTTAAAAATCCTACAATCATTTTTAAGGTTGTATTTTTTCTCTAAAATTGTCCGTCTGAAAGTTATAAGACGCAAAGTAAAAAATAAATGAATTTATTTAAACAAGTGAAGACCAAGTCTTTAAAATATTTTGTTGGATTTTCAAATTCTATTTTGAGTTTTGTCTCTCAGAGAACTGAAAATGTCGAGCAAAGCGAGACCAGCTTGCTAGTAAATAAATACAATTTTAAGAATAGAGGCAGCTCACTGGTAAGTGCTGCTATTTGAGCTATTTTTAGAACAGGCCAGCGGGCGACTCATCTGGTCCTTACGGGCGACCTGGTGCTCGCGGGCACCGCGTTGGTGACCCCTGGACAAAGTACATCATATAAAAATATGATTCTTAGTTTTTAATTCTAATTAGGGTCCAATAAGTCCAAATAGAAAATAAAAAACAAACAACTTGTGCCTTAAGAGGTTTAGTCCAATTGCTAGAAACT
>NC_084634.1:34396107-34426107 GCF_033978795.1 Nerophis ophidion
AAATATATATATATATATATATATGCATACACACACACATATATATATACACATATACATATATATCAATTTAAACATATTTATATATATATATAAATATATATATATATATACATACATACATAAATATATACATACATATATATATATATATATATAAATATATGCATACATATAAATAATTATATGTATATACATATACATTATATATATATACATATATATATATATATATATACATACATATAAATACATACATATATACACACAAACACACACTAATATATACATATATACATGTATATATACAAGTGCTATGATCATAGTGATCCATACAATAATCAAATGTAGTGTGCTATACTATGGTCATAGTGTACTGTACTATGATCAAAGTGTAGTGTGCTGTAGTATGATCATAATGTACTATACTATGATCAAAGTGTACGATACTATGATCAAAGTGTAGTATCAAATGTAGTGTGCAATACTATGATCATAGTGTGCTATACTATGATCAAAGTGTAGTATCAAATGTAGTGTGCTATACTATGATCATAGTGTACGATACTATGATCAAAGTGTAGTATCAAATGTAGTGTGCTGTACTATGATCATAGTGTACTATACTATGATCAAAGTGTAGTGTGCTATACTATGATCATAGTGTACTATACTATGATCAAACTGTAGTAACAATTGTGGTGTGCTATACTATGATCAAAGTGTAGTGTGGTATACTATGATCAGAGTACTATACTATGATCGAAGTGTAGTATAATATGTAGTTAACTATACTATGATCATAGTGTACTATACTATGATTAAAGTGTAATATGAAATGTAGTGTGATATACAATGGTCATAGTGTACTATATTATGATCAAAGTGTAGTGTGCTATACTATGATCAAAGTGTAGTATCAAATGTAGTGTGCTATACTAGGATCAAAGTATCAAATGTAGTGAATATACTATGATCATAGTGTAATATACTATGATCAAAGTGTAGTATATTACATCATAGTACTTTTTTATGATCAAAGTGTAGTATCAAATGTAGTGAGCTATACTATGATCAAAGTGTAATGTATTATACTATGATCATAGTGTAGTATCAAATATGATCATAGTATCGGACACTACCTTTGATACTTTATTTGGATCATAGTATAGTACTCTATGATCATAGTATAGCACACTAAACTGATCATACTATAATACACTATGATTATATTATAGATCACGACACTTTTATCGTATTATAGTACACTATGATCATAGTATATCACACTACACTTCGATCATAGTATAGCAAACTATGATCATAGTATAGCACACTATGACCATTATGAAGCACACTACACTTTAATCAGAGGATAGTACATTACATTTGATATAAAACTAAGATCCGAGTATAGCACACTATGATCATAGTGTGCTATACTATGATCAAAGTGTAGTGTGCTATACTATGATCCGAGTATAGCACAATACACTTTGATCATAGTAAATTACACTATAACACACTACATTTGATACTACACTTTGATCATAGTATAGCAGACTATGATCATGGTATAGCACACTACACTTTCTTAATAGCAAAGTATACTATAGCACACTACATGTGATACTACACTTTGATCATAGTATAGCACATAGTATAGCACACTACATTTGATACTACACTTTGATCATAGTATAGATCACTACACTTTTATCGTATTATAGTACACTATGATCATTATACAGCACACTACACAATGATCATTGTATAGCACACTGTGATCATAGTATAGCAAACTACACTTTCATCATAGTATAGCACACTACATTTAATACTACATTTTGATCAAAGCATAGTAGACTATGATCATAGTATAGCAAAATACACTTTGATCCTACTATAGGTCACTATGATCATAGCATACTACATTTGATACAAAAATATAGCACACTATGATCATAGTATAGCACACTACATTTTAAACTATATTTTGATCATAGTATAGTAAACTATGATCATAGTATAGCACACTACACTTTGATCATAGTATAGTACACTATGATCATAGTATAGCACACTACACTTTGATCATAGTATAGTACACTATGATCATAGTATAGCACACTACGTTTGATAATACACTTTAATCATAGTATAGCACACTACACTATGATCATAGTATAACATACTACATTTGATACTACACTTTGATTATAGTATAGTACACTACACTTTGATCATAGTATAGTACACTATGATCATAGTATAGCACACTACATTTGATACTACACTTTGATCATAGTAAAGTACACTATGATCATAGTATAATACACTACACTTTGATCATAGTATAGTACACTAACATCATAGTATAGCACACTACATTTGATAATTCACTTTGATCATAGTACAGCACACTGTAATCATAGTATATCATACTACAGTTGATATTACAGTTTGATCATAGCATTGTACACTATGAACATAGTATAACACACTATTTGTTACTACACTTTTGTCATACTTTAGTACACTATGGTCATAGTATAGCACACTACATTTGATACTAAGCTTTGATCATAGTATAGTACACTATGGTTATAGTATAGCACAATACATTTTATACTACACTTTGATCATACTGGTCATAGTAAAGCACAGTATATTTGATACTACCCTTTGATCATAGTATAGTAGACTATGATCATAGTATAGATCACTATACTTTGATCATACTATAGTACATTATGATCATAGTATAGCACACTGCCATTTGACAAGTGTATAGCACACTTTGATAATAGTATATCACAATACACTTTGATCATAGTATAGTACATTTGATATTACACTATGATCATAGTATAGCAAACTAGATAGTATAGTACACTATGATCATAGTATAGCACACTATGATCATTGTATAGCACACTACACTTTGATCATAGTATAGCACACTGCATTTGATTTTGAACTAAGTTCATAGTATAGCTCACTACATAGTATAGTACACAATGATCATAATATAGCACACTACATGTTGATCGTAGTATTGCAAACTATATTTGTTACTACAGTATGATTATAGTATAGCACAATACATAGTATTGCACACTATGATCATAGTATAGCTTACTATATTTGACACAACTTTTATCGAAGTATAGTACACTATGATCATAGTACAGCACACTACATTTGATACTACACTTTGATCATATTATAGTACACTATGAACTTAGTTTAGCACACTATATTTGATACTACACATTGATCATAGTATAGTACACTTAACTTTGATCATAGTATAGTACACTATGATCATAGTATAGCACAATACACATTGATCATAGTACACTATGATCATAGTATAGCATACTATGATAATAGTATAGCACACTAAATTTGATACTACACTTTGATCATAGTGTAGCACACTATGATATTAGTATAGGACACTACATTTGATACTACACTTTGATCATAGTATAGCACACTATGATATTAGTATAGGACACTACATTTGATACTACACTTTTATCATAGTATAGTACACTGTGATCATAATATAGCACATTACCATTTGATCAGAGTATAGCACACTATGATAATAGTATATCACACTACACTTTATTCACAGTATAGCACATTGCATTTGATATTACACTATGATCATAGTATAGCACATTACATAGTATAGCACACTATGATCATAGCATAGCACACTACACTTTGATCATAGTATAGCACACAATGATCATAGTATAGCACACTATGATCATAGTATAACACACTACACTTTGATCATAGTATAGCACACAATGATCATAGTATAGCACACTATAATCATAGTATAACACACTACACTTTGATCATAGTAAAGCACACAATGATCATAGTATAGCACACTAAATGTGATATTACACTTTAATCATAGTATAGTACACTAAGATCATAGTAAAACACATTACACTTTGATCATAGTATAGTACACTATGTTCATAGTATAGCACACTACATTTGATACTACAGTATGATTATAGTATCGCACACTACATAGTATTGCACACTATGATCATAGTATAGCGCACTATATTTTATACTACACTTTGATCATAGTATAGTACAATATTATCATAGTATAGCACACTACACTATGATCATAGTATAGCGCACTATATTTTATACTACACTTTGATCATAGTATAGTACAATATTATCATAGTATAGCACACTACACTATGATCATAGTATAGCACACTACATTTGATCATAGTATAGTACACTATTATCATAGTATAGCACACTACATTTGATACTACACTTTGATCATAGTATAGTACACTATGATCATAGTATAACACATTACACTTTGATCATAGTATAGTACACTATTATCATAGAATAGCACACTACACTATGGTCATAGTATAGCACACTACATTTGATCATAGTATAGTACACTATTATCATAGTATAGCACACTACACTATGATCATAGTATAGCACACTACATTTGATACTACACTTTGATCATAGTATAGTACACTATGATCATAGTATAACACATTACACTTTGATTATAGTATAGTACACTATTATCATAGTATAGCACACTACACTATGGTCATAGTATAGCACACTACATTTGATGCTACACTTTGATCATAGTATAGTACACTATGATCATAGTATAGTACACTATGATCATAGTATAGTACACTATGATCATAGTATAGTACACTATGATCATAGTATAGTACTGTGGAGAGACGAAGCTGACTGGCCGACGACGCTCTTTTGCCCGGCTCAAAATGGCGGCCAGGAGGCAGAAGATGCGGTGGCGCGGCGAGGCGGGGCGTGCCTGGGGCAACGCCACCGTAATTAGAGTCAGGTGTGTAACCCACACACAGGTTCTCAATCCATCTCCTGACAGCATTTAAGAGGGGACAAGGAGGAAGGAGAGGAGGAGAGAGTTGGAGTGTCCACAGCGGAGTTGAAGCAAGACAACAAGAACACGAACTATGAGTCCCCGGGGAAGACGACGTCATCGGATGCCGAAGAGCCAGCTGAGAGGAGCAGAAGAGGAGCAGGTGCTGGGAAGTGGTGTGATAGACTTTGACGTAGAAGCAATATTTGAAAAAATAAAAGAGTCAAACCTGCTCAACCTGTTGTCCTACTTAAATGTTCTATGTAACCCACATGGTGAGTCGTTCACAAGTACATGAACATAGTATAGGACACTACACGTTGATCATAGTATAGCACACTATCATCATAGTATAGCACACTATCATCATAGTGTAGCACACTATCATCATAGTATAGAACATTACACTTTGATCATAGTATAGCATACTGTCATCATAGTATAGCACACTATCATCATAGTGTAGCACACTATCATCATAGTATAGCACATTACACTTTGATCATAGTATAGCATACTGTCATCATAGTATAGCACAGTATCATCATAGTATAGAACATTACACTTTGATCATACTATAGCACACTATCATCATAATATAGAACATTACACTTTGATCAGAGTATAGCACACTATCATCATAGTATAGCACACTATATCATAGTATAGGACATTACACTTTGATCAGAGTATAGCACACTATCATCATAGTATAGCACACTATATCATAGTATAGGATATTACACTTTGATCAGAGTATAGCACACTATCATCATAGTATAGCACATTACACTTTGATCATAGTATAGCATACTGTCATCATAGTATAGCACAGTATCATCATAGTATAGAACATTACACTTTGATCATACTATAGCACACTATCATCATAATATAGAACATTACACTTTGATCAGAGTATAGCACACTATCATCATAGTATAGCACACTATATCATAGTATAGGACATTACACTTTGATCAGAGTATAGCATACTATCATCATAGTATAGGACATTACACTTTGATCAGAGTATAGCACACTATCATCATAGTATAGCACACTATCATCATAGTATAGAACATTACACTTTGATCATAGTATAGCACACTATATCATAGTATAGCACACTATCATCATAGTATAGGACATTACACTTTGATCAGAGTATAGCATACTATCATCATAGTATAGCACACTACATCATAGTATAGCACACTATCATCATAGTATAGGACATTACACTTTGATCAGAGTATAGCACACTATCATCATAGTATAGCACACTATCATCATAGTATAGGACATTACACTATCATCATAGTATAGCACACTACCATCATAGTATAGCACACTATCATCATAGCCTAGAACATCACACTTTGATCATAATATAGCACACTATCCTCACAGTATAGTACACTATCATCATAGTATAGAACATTACACTTTGATCAGAGTATAGCACACTATCATCATAGTATAGCACACTATATCATAGTATAGGACATTACACTTTGATCAGAGTATAGCACACTATCATCATAGTATAGCACACTATATCATAGTATAGGACATTACACTATCATCATAGTATAGCACACTATCATCATAGCATAGAACATCACACTTTGATCATAATATAGCACACTATCCTCACAGTATAGTACACTATCATCATAGTATAGAACATTACACTTTGATCAGAGTATAGCATACTGTCATCATAGTATAGAACATCACACTTTGATCAGAGTATAGCAAACTATCATCATAATATAGTAAAATTACACTTTGATCAGAGTATAGCATACTATCATCATAGTACATCACACTATCATCATAGTATAGCACACTATATCATAGTATAGCACACTATCATCATAGTATAGAACATTACACTTTGATCAGAGTATAGCACACTATATCATAGTATAGCACACTATCATCATAGTATAGGACATTACACTTTGATCAGAGTATAGCACACTATCATCATAGTATAGGACATTACACTTTGATCAGAGTATAGCATACTATCATCATAGTATAGCACACTATCATCATAGTATAGAACATTACACTTTGATCATAGTATAGCACACTATATCATAGTATAGCACACTATCATCATAATATAGCAAATTACACTTTGATCAGAGTATAGCATACTATCATCATAGTATAGCACACTATCATCATAGTATAGAACATTACACTTTGATCATAGTATAGCACACTATATCATAGTATAGCACACTATCATCATAATATAGCACATTACACTTTGATCAGAGTATAGCACACTATCATCATAGTATAGCACACTACATCATAGTATAGCACACTATCATCATAGTATAGAACATTACACTTTGATCATACTATAGCACACTATCATCATAATATAGAACATTACACTTTGATCATAGTATAGCACACTATATCATAGTATAGCACACTATCATCATAATATAGAACATTACACTTTGATCAGAGTATAGCACACTATCATCATAGTATAGCACACTACATCATAGTATAGCACACTATCATCATAGTATAGGACATTACACTTTGATTAGAGTATAGCACACTATCATCATAGTATAGCACACTATATCATAGTATAGGACATTACACTATCATCATAGTATAGCACACTACCATCATAGTATAGCACACTATCATCATAGCATAGAACATCACACTTTGATCATAATATAGCACACTATCCTCACAGTATAGTACACTATCATCATAGTATAGAACATTACACTTTGATCAGAGTATAGCACACTATCATCATAGTATAGCACACTATATCATAGTATAGGACATTACACTTTGATCAGAGTATAGCACACTATCATCATAGTATAGCACACTATATCATAGTATAGGACATTACACTATCATCATAGTATAGCACACTATCATCATAGCATAGAACATCACACTTTGATCATAATATAGCACACTATCCTCACAGTATAGTACACTATCATCATAGTATAGAACATTACACTTTGATCAGAGTATAGCACACTATCATCATAGTATAGCACACTATCATCATAATATAGTAAAATTACACTTTGATCAGAGTATAGCATACTATCATCATAGTTCATCACACTATCATCATAGTATAGCACACTATATCATAGTATAGCACACTATCATCATAGTATAGAACATTACACTTTGATCAGAGTATAGCACACTATCATCATAGTATAGCACAATATCATCATAGTATAGAACATTACACTTTGATCATAGTATAGCACACTATCATCATAGTATAGCACACTATATAATAGTATAGACGATTACACTTTGATCATTATATAGCACACTATATCATAGTATAGCACACTATCATCATAATATAGGCATTACACTTTGATCAGGGTAGAGCACACTATTATCATAGTATAGCACACTATATCATAGTATAGCACACTATCATCATAATATAGGACATTACACTTTGATCAGAGTATAGCACACTATCATCATAGTATAGCACACTATCATAGTATAGGACATTACACTTTGATCAGAGTATAGCATACTATCATCATAGTATAGCACACTATCATCATAGTATAGGACATTACACTTTGATCATAGTATAGCACACTATTATCATAGTATAGCACACTATATCATAGTATAGCACACTATCATCATAGTATAGGACATTACACTTTGATCAGAGTATAGCACACTATTATCATAGTATAGCACACTATATCATAGTATAGCACACTATCATCATAATATAGGACATTACACTTTGATCAGAGTATAGCACACTATCATCATAGTATAGCACACTATCATCATAGTATAGCACACTATCATAGTATAGGACATTACACTTTGATCAGAGTATAGCATACTATCATCATAGTATAGCACACTATCATCATAGTATAGGACATTACACTTTGATCATAGTATAGCAGACTATATCATAGTATAGCACACTATCATCATAATATAGCACATTACACTTTGATCAGGGTATAGCATACTATCATCATAGTATAGCACACTATCATCATAGTATACTCTAGCCTTTAAATAGACTCCCTTTTTAGACCAGTTGATCTGCCGTTTCTTTTCTTTTTCTTCTATGTCCCACTCTCCCGTGTGGAGGGGGTCCGCTCCGATCCGGTGGCCATGTACTGCTCGCCTGTGTATCGGCTGGGGACATCTCTGCGCTGCTGGTCCGCCTACGCTTGGGATGGTTTCCTGCTGGCTCCGCTGTGAACGGGACTCTCGCTGCTGTGTCTTGGATCCTCTTTGGACTGGACTCTCGCGACTGTGTTGTATCCATTGTGGATTGAACTTTCACAGTATCATGTTAGACCCGCTCGACATCCATTGCTTTCCTCCTCTCTAAGGTTCTCATAATCATTATTGTCACCGATGTCCCACTGGGTGTGAGTTTTCCTTGCCCTTATGTGGGCCTACCGAGGATGTCGTGGTGGTTTGTGCAGCCCTTTGAGACACTAGTGATTTAGGGCTATATAAGTAAACATTGATTGATAGTATAGAACATTACACTTTGATCATAGTATAGCACACTATATCATAGTATAGCACACTATCATCATAATATAGCACATTACACTTTGATCAGAGTATAGCACACTATCATCATAGTATAGCACACTATAATCATAGTATAGTACATTACACTTTGATCAGAGTATAGCAGACTATCATCATAGTATAGCACACTATATCATAGTATAGCACACTATCATCATAGCATAGAACATCACACTTTGATCATAATATAGCACACTATCCTCACAGTATAGTACACTATCATCATAGTATAGAACATTACACTTTGATCAGAGTATAGCATACTGTCATCATAGTATAGCACACTATCATAGTATAGAACATCACACTTTGATCAGAGTATAGCACACTATCATCATAGTATAGCACACTATCATCATAATATAGTAAAATTACACTTTGATCAGAGTATAGCATACTATCATCATAGTACATCACACTATCATCATAGTATAGCACAATATCATCATAGTATAGACGATTACACTTTGATCATTATATAGCACACTATATCATAGTATAGCACACTATCATCATAATATAGAACATTACACTTTGATCAGGGTAGAGCACACTATTATCATAGTATAGCACACTATCATCATAGTATAGAACATTACACTTTGATCAGAGAATAGCACACTATTATCATAGTATAGCACACTATATCATAGTATAGCACACTATCATCATAATATAGGACATTACACTTTGATCAGAGTATAGCACACTATCATCATAGTATAGCACACTATCATCATTGTATAGGACATTACACTTTGATCAGAGTATAGCATACTATCATCATAGTATAGCACACTATCATCATAGTATAGGACATTACACTTTGATCATAGTATAGCACACTATATCATAGTATAGCACACTATCATCATAATATAGCACATTACACTTTGATCAGAGTATAGCATACTATCATCATAGTATAGCACACTATCATCATAGTATAGAACATTACACTTTGATCATAGTATAGCACACTATATCATAGTATAGCACACTATCATCATAATATAGCACATTACACTTTGATCAGAGTATAGCACACTACCATCATAGTATAGAACATCACACTTTGATCATAATATAGCACACTATCCTCACAGTATAGTACACTATCATCATAGTATAGAACATTACACTTTGATCAGAGTATAGCATACTGTCATCATAGTATAGCACACTATCATAGTATAGAACATCACACTTTGATCAGAGTATAGCACACTATCATCATAGTATAGCACACTATCATCATAATATAGTAAAATTACACTTTAATCAGAGTATAGCACACTATCATCATAGTACATCACACTATCATCATAGTATAGCACACTATATCATAGTATAGCACAATATCATCATAGTATAGAACATTACACTTTGATCAGAGTATAGCACACTATCATCATAGTATAGCACAATATCATCATAGTATAGACCATTACACTTTGATCATAGTATAGCACACTATCATCATAGTATAGCACACTATATCATAGTATAGACCATTATACTTTGATCATTATATAGCACACTATATCATAGTATAGCACACTATCATCATAATATAGAACATTACACTTTGATCAGAGTAGAGCACACTATTATCATAGTATAGCACACTATATCATAGTAAAGCACACTATCATCATAATATAGGACATTACACTTTGATCAGAGTATAGCACACTATCATCATAGTATAGAACACTATATCATAGTATAGGACATTACACTTTGATCATAGTATAGCACACTATATCATAGTATAGCACACTATCATCATAATATAGCACATTACACTTTGATCAGAGTATAGCACACTATCATCATAGTATAGCACACTATCATCATAGTATAGCACACTATATCATAGTATAGCACACTATCATCATAGTATAGAACATTACACTTTGATCAGAGTATAGCACACTACCATCTTAGTATAGCACACTATCATCATAGCATAGGACATCACACTTTGATCATAATATAGCACACTATCCTCACAGTATAGTACACTATCATCATAGTATAGAACATTACACTTTGATCAGAGTATAGCATACTGTCATCATAGTATAGCACACTATCATAATATAGAACATCACACTTTGATCAGAGTATAGCACACTATCATCATAGTATAGCACACTATCATCATAATATAGTAAAATTACACTTTGATCAGAGTATAGGATACTATCATCATAGTACATCACACTATCATCATAGTATAGCACAGTATATCATAGTATAGCACACTATCATCATAGTATAGAACATTACACTTTGATCAGAGTATAGCACACTATCATCATAGTATTTCACAATATCATCATAGTATAGAACATTACACTTTGATCATAGTATAGCACACTATCATCATAGTATAGCACACTATATCATAGTATAGACCATTATACTTTGATCATTATATAGCACACTATATCATAGTATAGCACACTATCATCATAATATAGAACATTACACTTTGATCAGAGTAGAGCACACTATTATCATAGTATAGCACACTATATCATAGTAAAGCACACTATCATCATAGTAGAGGATATTACACTTTGATCAGAGTATAGCACACTATTATCATAGTATAGCACACTATTATCATAGTATAGCACACTATCATCATAATATAGGACATTACACTTTGATCAGAGTATAGCACACTATCATCATAGTATAGCACACTATATCATAGTATAGGACATTACACTTTGATCAGAGTATAGCACACTATCATCATAGTATAGCACACTATCATCATAGTATAGGACATTACACTTTGATCATAGTAGAGCACACTATCATCATAGTATAGCACACTATCATCATAATATAGCACATTACTCTTTGATCAGAGTATAGCATACTATCATCATAGTACAGCACACTATCATCATAGTATAGAACATTACACTTTGATCATAGTACAGCACACTATATCATAGTATAGCACACTATCATCATAATATAGCACATTACACTTTGATCAGAGTATAGCACACTATCATCATAGTATAGCACACTATCATCATAGTATAGTACATTACACTTTGATCAGAGTATAGCACATTATCATCATAGTATAGCACACTATATCATAGTATAGAACATTACACTTTGATCATAGTATAGCACACTATATCATAGTATAGCACACTATCATCATAATATAGAACATTACACTTTGATCAGAGTATAGCACCTTATCATCATAGTATAGCACACTATATCATAGTATAGGACATTACACTTTGATCAGAGTATAGCATACTATCATCATAGTATAGCACACTATCATCATAGTATAGGACATTACACTTTGATCAGAGTATAGCACACTATCATCATAGTATAACACACTATCATCATAGTATAGTACATTACACTTTGATCAGAGTATAGCACACTATCATCATAGTATAGCACACTATATCATAGTATAGTACATTACACTTTGATCATAGTATAGCACACTATATCATAGTATAGCACACTATCATCATAATATAGAACATTACACTTTGATCAGAGTATAGCACACTATCATCATAGTATAGCACACTATCATCATAGTATAGCACAATATCATCATAGTATAGGACATTACACTTTGATCCGAGTATAGCATACTATCATCATAGTATAGCACACTATCATCATAGTATAGGACATTACACTTTGATCATAGTATAGCACACTATCATCATAATATAGCACATTACTCTTTGATCAGAGTATAGCATACTATCATCATAGTATAGCACACTATCATCATAGTATAGCACATTACACTTTGATCATAGTACAGCACACTATATCATAGTATAGCACACTATCATCATAGTATAGCACACTATCATCATAGCATAGTACATTACACTTTGATCAGAGTATAGCACACTATCATCATAGTATAGCACACTATATCATAGTATAGTACATTACACTTTGATCATAGTATAGCACACTATATCATAGTATAGCACACTATCATCATAATATAGAACATTACACTTTGATCAGAGTATAGCACACTATCATCATAGTATAGCACACTATATCATAGTATAGAACATTACACTTTGATCATAGTACAGCACACTATATCATAGTATAGCACACTATCATCATAGTATAGCACACTATCATCATAGCATAGTACATTACACTTTGATCAGAGTATAGCACACTATCATCATAGTATAGCACACTATATCATAGTATAGGACATTACACTATCATCATAGTATAGCACACTATCATCATAGTATAGAACATTACACTTTGATCAGAGTATAGCACACTACCATCATAGTATAGCACACTATCATCATAGCATAGCACATCACACTTTGATCATAATATAGCACACTACCCTCACAGTATAGTACACTATCATCATAGTATAGAACATTACACTTTGATCAGAGTATAGCATACTGTCATCATAGTATAGCACACTATCATAGTATAGAACATTACACTTTGATCAGAGTATAGTACACTATCATCATAGTATAGCTCACTATCGTCATAGTATAGAACATCACACTTTGATCAGAGTATAGCACACTATCATCATAGTATAGCACAATATCATCATAATATAGTAAAATTACACTTTGATCAGAGTATAGCATACTATCATGATAGTATAGCACACTATCCTCATAGTATAGAACATTACACTTTGATCATAGTATAGTACACTATCATCATAGTATAGCACACTATATCATAGTATAGACCATTACACTTTGATCATTATATAGCACACTATATCACAGTATAGCACACTATCATCATAATATAGAACATTACACTTTGATCAGAGTATAGCACACTATTATCATAGTATAGCACACTATATCATAGTATAGCACACTATCATCATAGTATAGGACATTACACTTTGATCAGAGTATAGCACACTATATCATAGTATAGCACACTATCATCATAATATAGGACATTACACTTTGATCAGAGTATAGCACACTATCATCATAGTATAGCACACTATATCATAGTATAGGACATTACACTTTGATCAGAGTATAGCATACTATCATCATTGTATAGCACACTATCATCATACTATAGGACATTACACTTTGATCAGAGTATAGCAGACTATCATCATAGTATAGCAAACTATATAATAGTATAGCACACTATCATCATAGTATAGAACATTACACTTTGATCATAATATAGCTCACTATCATCATAGTATAGAACATTACACTTTGATCATAGTATAGCACACTATATCATAGTATAGCACACTATCATCATAGTATAGCACACTATCATCATAATATAGAACATTACACTTTGATCAGAGTATAGCATACTATCATCAGAGTATAGCATACTATCATCATAGTATAGTACATTACACTTTGATCATAATATAGCACACTATCATCATAGTATAGTACACTATCATCATAGTATAGAACATCACACTTTGATCATAATATAGCACACTATCATCATATTATAGTACACTATCATCATAGTATAGAACATTACACTTTGATCAGAGTATAGCACACTATCATCATAGTATAGCACACTATATCATACTATAGCACACTATCATCATAGTATAGAACATCACACTATCATCATAGTATAGCACAATATATCATAGTATAGCACACTATCAACATAGTATAGAACATTACACTTTGATCAGAGTATAGCACACTATCATCATATTATAGTACACTATCATCATAGTATAGAACATTACACTTTGATCAGAGTATAGCACACTATCATCTTAGTATAGCACACTATATCATACTATAGCACACTATCATCATAGTATAGAACATTACACTTTGATCGGAGTATAGCATACTATCATCATAGTATAGCACACTATCATCATAGTATAGCACAATATATCACAGTATAGCACACTATCAACATAGTATAGAACATTACACTTTGATCAGGGTATAGCACACTATCATCATATTATAGTACACTATCATCATAGTATAGAACATTACACTTTGATCAGAGTATAGCAAACTATCATCATAGTATAGCACACTATCATCATAGTATAGAACATCACACTATCATCATAGTATAGCACACTATATCATACTATAGCACACTATCATCATAGTATAGAACATTACACTTTGATCAGAGTATAGCATACTATCATCATAGTATAGCACACTATCATCATAGTATAGAACATTACACTATCATCATAGTATAGCACACTATATCATAGTATAGCACACTATCATCATAGTATAGACCATTACACTTTGATCAGAGTATAGCACACTATCATCATAGTATAGCACACTATCATCATAGTATAGAACATTACACTTTGATCATAGTATATCACACTATCATCATAGTATAGCACACTATATCATAGTATAGCACACTATCATAGTATAGAACATTACACTTTGATCAGAGTATAGCACACTATCATCATAGTATAGAACATTACACTTTGATCAGAGTATAGCATACTATCATCATAGTATAGCACACTATCATCATAGTATAGACAATTACACTTTGATCAGGGTATAGCATACGGTCATCATAGTATAGCACACTATCATACTTTGATCAGAGTATAGCACACTATCATCATAGTATAGCTCACTATCATCATAGTATAGAACACTACACTTTGATCATAGTATAGCACACTATCATTATAGTATAGCTCACTATCATCATCGTATAGTACATTACACTTTGATCATAGTATAGCACACTATATCATAGTATAGCACACTATCATCATAGTATAGCACACTGTCATCATAATATAGAACATTGCACTTTGATCAGAGTATAGCATACTATCATCATAGTATAGAACATTACACTTTGATCATAATATAGCACACTATCATCATAGTATAGTACACTATCATCATAGTATAGAGCATCACACTTTGATCATAATATAGCACACTATCATCATATTATAGTACACTATCATCATAGTATAGAACATTACACTTTGATCAGAGTATAGCATACTGCCATCATAGTATAGCACACTATCATACTTTGATCAGAGTATAGCAGACTATCATCATAGTATAGCTCACTATATTCATAGTATAGAACATCACACTTTGATCAGAGTATAGCACACTATCATCATAGTATAGCTCACTATCATCATAGTATAGAACACTACACTTTGATCATAGTATAGCACACTATCATCATAGTATAGCTCACTATCATCATCGTATAGTACATTACACTATCATCATAGTATAGCACACTATCATCATAATATAGAACATTGCACTTTGATCAGAGTATATCATACTATCATCATAGTATAGAACATTACACTTTGATCAGAATATAGCACACTATCATCATAGTATAGTACACTATCATCATAGTATAGAACATCACACTTTGATCATAATATAGCACACTATCATCATATTATAGTACACTATCATCATAGTATAGAACATTACACTTTGATCAGAGTATAGCACACTATCATCATAGTATAGCACACTATATCATACTATAGCACACTATCATCATAGTATAGAACATTACACTTTGATCAGAGTATAGCATACTATCACCATAGTATAGCACACTATCATCATAGTATAGGACATCACACTTTGATCATAGTATTGCACACTATCCTCATAGTATAGTACAGTATCATCATAGTATAGAACATTACACTTTGATCAGAGTATAGCATACTGTCATCATAGTATAGCACACTATCATAGTATAGAACATCACACTTTGATCATAATATAGCACACTATCATCATAGTATAGTACACTATCATCATAGTACAGCACACTATGATCATAGTATAGCACACTGTTATCATAGTATAGTACACTATCATTATAGTATAGCACACTATCATCATAGTATAGCACACTATTATCATAGTATAGCACATGTAGTATATGACATTACACTTTTGATCATAGTATACTAGTATCATAGTAAAGCACACTATCATCATAGTATAGCACACTATCATCATAGTATAGCACAATATTATCATAGTATAGACCATGTAGTATAGGACATTACACTTTTGATCATAGTATACTATTATCATAGTATAGCACACTATCATCATAGTATAACAAACTATTATCATAGTATAGCACACTATCATCATAGTATAGAACATTACACTTTTATCATAGTATAACAAACTATCATCAGAGTATAGCACACTATCATCATAGTATAGCACACTATCATCATAGTATTGCACACTACATATTACTGCACACTATCATCATCATAGTACACTACATACTACATATTAATACACTACATAGTATTGCACACTATCATCATAGTATAGCACACTATCATATAGTATAGGACATTACACTTTGATCATAGTATAACAAACTATCATCATAGTATAGCACACTATCATCATAGTATAGGGCATTACACTTTGATCATAGTATAACAGACTATCATCATAGTATAGCACACTACATAGTATAGCACACTACCATCATAGTATAGGACATTACACTATCATCATAGTACATCACACTACATAGTATTGCACACTATCATCATAGTATAGAACATTACACTTTGATCATGGTATAACAAACTATCATCATAGTATAGCACACTATCATCATAGAATAGCACACAATACATAGTATTGCACACTATCATCATAGTATAGCACACTACATATTACTGCACACTATCATCATCATAGTACATTACTTACTACATACTAATACATACTAATACATACTAATACATTACATAGTAATGCACACTATCGTCATTATATAGCACATTATCATCATAATATAGCACACTACATAGTATTGCACACTATCATCATAGTATAGCACACTATCATCATAGTATAGACCATTACACTTTGATCATAGTATAACAAACTAACATCATAGTATAGCACATACATCATAATAGTATAGCACACTATCATCATAGTATAGGACATTACACTTTGATCATAGTATAGCACACTATCATCATAGTATGGCACACTGTGATCATAGTATAGCACACTATCATAGTAAAGCACACTACATAGTATTGCACACTATCATCGTAGTATAGCACATTATCATCATAATATAGCACACTACATAGTATTGCACACTATCATCATAGTATAGCACACTATCATCATAGTATAGCACACTATCATCATAGTACATCACACTACATAGTATTGCACACTATCATCATAGTAAATTACACTATCATCATAGTATAGCACACTATCATCATAGTATAGCACACTACATAGTATTGCACACTATCATCATTGTATAGCACAGTAACATCATAGTATAAAACACTATCATAATAATATAGCACACTACACATTACTGCACACTATCATCACAGTATAGCACATTATCATCATAATATAGCACACTACATAGTATTGCACACTATCATAGTATAGCACACTACATAGTATTGCACACTATCATCATAGTACATCACACTACATAGTATTGCACACTATCATCTTAGTATAGCACACTATCATCATAGTATATCACACTATCATCATAGTATAGACAATTACACTTTGATCATAGTATAACAAACTACTATCATAATATAGCACACTATCATCATAGTATAGCACACTATCATCATAGTATAGACATCAGATAGTATAGAACATTACACTTTGATCATAGTATAACAAACTATCATCATAGTATAGCACACTATCATCATAGTATAGGACATTACACTTTGATCATAGTGTAGCACACTATCAACATAGTATGGCACACTGTGATCATAGTATAGAGCACACTATCATCATAGTATAGCACAGTAACATCATAGTATAAAACACTATCATAATAATATAGCACACTACATATTACTGCACACTATCATCATAGTATAGCACATTATCATCATAATATAGCACACTACATAGTATTGCACACTATCATAGTATAGCACACTACATAGTATTGCACACTATCATCGTAGTACATCACACTACATAGTATTGCACACTATCATCATAGTATAGACAATTACACTTTGATCATAGTATAACAAACTACTATCATAATATAGCACACTATCATCATAGTATAGCACACTATCATCATAGTATAGAACATTACACTTTGATCATAGTATAACAAACTATCATCATAGTATAGCACACTATCATCATAGTATAGGACATTACACTTTGATAATAGTATACCACACTATCAACATAGTATGGCACACTACATAGTATTGCACACTATCATCATTGTATAAAATATAGCACATTACATATTACTGCACACTATTATAATATTGCACACTATCATCATAGTATAGAACATTATCATCATAATTTAGCACACTACATAGTATTGCCCACTATCTTCATAGTATAGCACAATACATAGTATTGCACACTATCATCATAGTACATCACACTACATAGTATTGCACACTATCATCATCGTATAGCACACTATCATCATAGTATAGGACTTTACACTTTGATCATAGTATACCAAACTATCATCATATTATAGCACACTATCATAGTATAGCACACTATCATCATATTATAGAATATTACACTTTGATCAGAGTATAGCACACTATCATCATAGTATAGCACACTATCATCATAGCATAGCACACTATCATCATAGTATAGAACATTACACTTAGATCATAGTATAACAAACTATCATCATAGTATAGCACACTATCATAGTATAGCACACTACATAGTATTCCACACTATCATCATTGTATACCACACTATCATCTTAGTACAAAACACTATCATAAAATAGCACACTACATATTACTGCACACTATCATAGTATAGCACACTACATAATATTGCACACCATCATCATAGTATAGCACATTATCATCATAATATAGCACACTAAATAGTATTGCACACTTTTATCATAGTATAGCACACTATCATCATAGTATAGCACACCATCATCATAGTATAGCACACTAAATAGTATTGCACACTGTGATCACAGTATAGCACACTATCATCATAGTATAGCACACTACATAGTATTGCACACTACCATCATAGTATAGCACACTATCATCATAATATAGCACACTACATAGTATTGCACACTATCATCATAGTATAGCACACTATCATCATAGTATAGAACATTACACTTTGATCAGAGAATTGCACACTATCATCATAGTATAGCACATTATCATCATAATATAGCACACTACATAGTAGTGCACACTACCATCATAGTATAGCACAGTATCATCATAGTATAGAACATTACACTTTGATCAGAGTATAGCACACTATCATCATAGTATAGCACAACATCATCATAGTATAGCAAACTATCATCAGAGTATAGGACATTACATTTTTATCATAGTATAGCACACTATCATCAGAATATAGCACACTACATAGTATTGCACACTATCATCATAGTATAGCACAGTATCATCATAGTATAGAACATTACACTTTGATCAGAGTATAGCACACTATCATCATAGTATGACACACTGTTATCATAGTATAGCACACTATCATCAGAATATAGCACACTACATAGTATTGCACACTATCATCATAGTATGACACACTGTTATCATAGTATAGCACACTATCATCAGAATATAGCACACTACATAGTATTGCACACTATCATCATAGTATAGCACAGTATCATCATAGTATAGAACATTACACTTTGATCAGAGTATAGCACACTATCATCATAGGATAGCACAACATCATCATAGTATAGCAAACTATCATCATAGTATAGGACATTACATTTTTATCATAGTATAGCACACTATCATCATAGTATGACACACTGTTATCATAGTATAGCACATATCATCATAATATAGCACACTACATAGTATTGCACATTATCATCATAGTATAGCACACTATCATCATAGTATAGCATACTATCATCATAGTACATCACACTACATAGTATTGCACACTATCATCATAGTAAAATACACTATCATCATAGTATAGCACACTATCATAATATAGAACATTACACTTTGATCATAGTATAAGAAACTATCATCATAGTATAGTTTTTTATACTATGATCAAAGTGTAATGTTCTATACTATACTATACTATACCACCAGGAGTGGGGCCTGCGGCTTAATTTGACCCAACACGGAGAATCTTACCTGGCCCGGACACGGAAAGGATTGACAGATTGATGGCTCTTTCTCATAGTATATCATCATAATATAGCACACTACATATTACTGCACACTATCATAGTAGAGCAAACTACATAATATTGCACACTATTATCATAGTATTGCACACTATCAACATAGTACATCACACTACATAATATTGCACACTATCATCATAGTATAGCACACTACATAGTATTGCACACTATCATCATAGTATAGCACACTATCATCATAGTATAGAACATTACACTTTGATCAGAGAATTGCACACTATCATCATAGTATAGCACATTATCATCATAATATAGCACACTACATAGTAGTGCACACTACCATCATAGTATAGCACAGTATCATCATAGTATAGAACATTACACTTTGATCAGAGTATAGCACACTATCATCATAGTATAGCACAACATCATCATAGTATAGCAAACTATCATCATAGTATAGGACATTACATTTTTATCATAGTATAGCACACTATCATCATAGTATGACACACTGTTATCATAGTATAGCACACTATCATCAGAATATAGCACACTACATAGTATTGCACACTATCATCATAGTATAGCACAGTATCATCATAGTATAGAACATTACACTTTGATCAGAGTATAGCACACTATCATCATAGGATAGCACAACATCATCATAGTATAGCAAACTATCATCATAGTATAGGACATTACATTTTTATCATAGTATAGCACACTATCATCATAGTATGACACACTGTTATCATAGTATAGCACATTATCATCATAATATAGCACACTACATAGTATTGCACATTATCATCATAGTATAGCACACTATCATCATAGTATAGCATACTATCATCATAGTACATCACACTACATAGTATTGCACACTATCATCATAGTAAAATACACTATCATCATAGTATAGCACACTATCATAATATAGAACATTACACTTTGATCATAGTATAAGAAACTATCATCATAGTATAGTTTTTTATACTATGATCAAAGTGTAATGGTCTATACTATACTATACTATACCACCAGGAGTGGGGCCTGCGGCTTAATTTGACCCAACACGGAGAATCTTACCTGGCCCGGACACGGAAAGGATTGACAGATTGATGGCTCTTTCTCATAGTATATCATCATAATATAGCACACTACATATTACTGCACACTATCATAGTAGAGCAAACTACATAATATTGCACACTATTATCATAGTATTGCACACTATCAACATAGTACATCACACTACATAATATTGCACACTATCATCATAGTATAGCACACTTTCATCATAGTATAGCATACTATCATCATAGTATAGCACACTACAGAGTATTGCACACTATCATCATTGTATAGCACACTATCATAATAATATAGCACACTACATAGTATTGCACACTATTATCATAGTATAGCACACTATCATCATAGTATAGCACACTACATAGTATTGCACACTATCAACATAGTAGATGAAACTACATAATATTGCACACTATCATCATAGTATAGCACACTTTCATCATAGTATAGGACACTGTCATCATTGTATAGGACATTACACTTTGATCATAGTATAGCACACTATCATCATAGTATAGCACACTGTGATCATACTATAACAAACCATCATAGTATAGCACATCATCATAGTATAGCACACTATCATCATAGTATAGGATATTACACTTTAATCATAGTATAGCACACTATCATCATTGTATAGCACATTATCATCATAGTATAAAACACTATCATAATAATATAGCACACTACATATTACTGCACACTATCATGATATGGCACACAAAATAATATTGCACGCTATCATCATAGTATAGCACATTATCATCATAATATAGCACACTACATAGTATTGCACACTATCATCATAGTATAGCACACTATCATCATAGTATAGAACATTACACTTTGTTCATAGTACAACAAACTATCATCATAGTATAGCACACTATCATAGTATAGCACACTATCATCATAGTATAGCACATTACACTTTGATCAGAGTATAGCACACTATCATCATAGTATAGCACACTATCACCATAGTATATAACATTACACTTTGATCATAGTATAACAAACTATTATCATAGTATTGCACATCATCATAGCACACTATCATCATAGTATGGCACACTGTGATCATAGTATAGCACACTATCATGATAGAATAGCACACTATCATCATAGTATAGCACATTATCATCATAATATAGCACACTACATAGTATTGCACACTATCATCATAGTACATCCCACTAAATAGTATTGCACACTATCATCATAGTATAGCACACTATCATCATAGTATAGCACACTATCATCATAGTTTAGAACATTACACTTTGATCATAGTATAACAAACTATCATCATAGTATAGCACACTATCATCATAGTATAGCACATTATCATCATAGTATAGCACATTACACTTTGATCATAGTATAACAAGCTATCATCATAGTATAGCACACTATCATCATAGTATAGCACACTATCATAGTCTAGGACATTACATTTTGATCATAGTATATCACACTATTATCATGGTATTACACACTACAAAGTATTGCACACTATCATCATAGTATAGCACACTATGATAATAATACAGCACACTACATATTACTGCACAATATCATCATAGTATAGCACACTACATAGTATTGCACAATATCATCATAGTATAGCACATTATCATCATAATATAGCACACTACAAAGTATTGCACACTATCATCATAGTATAGCACACTATCATCAGAGTATAGAACATTGCACTTTGATCAAACTATAACAAACTATCATCATAGTATAGCACACTATCATCATAGTATAGGACATTACTCTTTGATCATAGGATAGCACACTATCATCATAGTATAGCACACTACATAGTATTGCACAATATCATCATAGTGTGACACACTATCATCATACAATGGCAAACTATCATAATATAGCACACTACATATTACTGCACACTATCATCATAGTATAGCACATTATCATCATAATATAGCACATTACATATAATTGCACACTATCATCATAGTGTAGCACACTATCATCATAGTATAGCACACTATCATCATAATATACTACACTAAATAATATAGCACACTACATAGTATTGCACACTATCCTCATAGTATATCACTCTACATAGTATTGCACACTATCATCATAGTATATCACAATATCATCATAGTATAGCACACTATCATCATAATATAGCACACTACATAGTATAGCACACTATCATCATAATATAGCACACTACATAGTATTGGAAACTATCTTCTTAGTATAGCACACTACATAGTATAGTACACCATCATCATGGTATATCACTCTACATAGTATTGCACACTATCATCATAGTGTAGCACACTATGATACTACAAAATATAGCACACTACACTTTGATCATAGTATAGCACACTATGATCATATTATACAACATTTGATACTACAGTTTGATAATAGTATAGTACACTATGATCATAGTATAGAACACTACACTTTGAAAATAGTATAGTACACTATGATCATAGTATATCACACTACATTTGATACTACACTTTGATCATTGTATAGTTCACTCTGATCATAGTATATTACACTACACTTTGATCATAGTATAGTACACTATGATCATAGTATAGCACAATACATTTGATACTATTCTTTGATCATAGTTTAGCACACACACTATGATAATAGTATATTACACTACACTTTGATCATAGTATAGTACACTATGATCATAGTATAGCACACTCTATTTGATACTATTCTTTGATCATAGTATATAACACTATATTTGATACTACACTTTGATCATAATATAGCAAACAATGATCAAAGTATAGAAAACTACATTTGATACTACACTTTGATCATAGTATAGCACACTATGATCCTAGTATATTACACTACACTTTGATCATAGTATAGTACACTATGATCATAGTATTGCACATTACATTTGATACTACACTTTGATCAAAAAATAGCACACTATGATTATAGTATATTACACTACACTTTGATAATAGTATAGAACACTACATTTGATACTACACTTTGATCATAATATAGCAAACAATGATCAAAGTATAGAAAACTACATTTGATACTACACTTTGATCATAGTATAGCACACTATGATCCTAGTATATTACACTACACTTTGATCATAGTATAGCACACTATGATCCTAGTATATTACACTACACTTTGATCATAGTATAGTACACTATGATCATAGTATTGCACATTACATTTGATACTACACTTTGATCAAAAAATAGCACACTGATTATAGTATATTACACTACACTTTGATAATAGTATAGAACACTACATTTGATACTACACTTTGATCATAGTATGGCACACAATGATCAAAGTATAGCACACTACATTTGATAATACACTTTGATCATAGTATAGCACACTACATTGTATAGTACACTTAGATCATAGTATAGCACATATTTAGTATTAAACTTTGATCATACTATAGCACACTATGATCATAGTATAGCACACTACATTTGATACTACAATTTGATCATAGTACAGCACACTACATTGTATAGTACTATGATCAAATAGCATCAAATAAGGTGTGCTGTACTATGATCATAGTGTACTATATTATGATCAAAGTGTAGTGTGCTATAGTATCAAATGTAGTGTGCTATACTATGATCTCAGTATGCTATACTGTAATCAAAGTGTAGTATCACATGTAGTGTGCTATACTATGATCATAGTTTTCTTTACTATGATCAAAGTGTAGTGTGCTATATTATGATCATAGTGTGCTATACTATGATCAAAGTGTAGTGTGTTGTACTATGATCAAAGTGTAGTGTGCTATACTATGATCATAGTGTTCTATACTATGACCTAAGTGTAGTATCAAATGTAGTGTGCTATACTATGATCATAGTGTGCTATATTATGATCATAGTATAGTATCAAATGTAGTGTGCTATACTATGATCATAGTGTACTCTAGTATGATCAAAGTTTAGTAGTAAATGTAGTGTACACTATGATCATAATTTAGCAAACTACATTTGATACTACACTTTGATCATAGTATAGTACACTGTGATCATATTATAGTACACTAAAATCATAGTATAGCACACTACATTTGATACTACACTTTGATCATAGTATAGTGCACTGTGATCATATTATAGTACACTAAAATCATAGTATAGCACACTACATTTGATACTACACTTTGATCATATTAGAGTACACTATGATCATAGTGTAGCACAGTATATTTAATACTACTTTTTGATCATAGTATAGCACACTACATTTGATAATACACTTTAATCAGAGTATAGTACACTATGATCATAGTATAGCACACTACATTTGATACTACACTTTGATCAGAGTATAGTACACTATGATCATAGTAAAGGCCACTTCACTTAGATCAAAGTTATGATCATGGTAAAGCGCACTACAATTTGATCAAGGTATAGCACGCTATGATCATAATATATCACACTACACTTTGATCATAGTAAAGCACACTATGATCATAGTATAGCACACTACATTTGATACTACACTTTGATCATAGTATAGTACACTATGATAATAGTATAGCAGGCTACATGTTATACTACACTTTGATCAGAGTATAGGACACTATGATCATAGTATAGCAAACTACATTTGATATTACACTTTGATCATAGTATAGTACACTATGATCATAGTGTAATACACTATGATCATAGTATAGCCCACTACATTTGATATCAAACTTTGATCATATTATAGGACACTCCATGTTGATCATAATATAGTACACTATGATCATAGTATAGCAGAATACATTTGATACTACACTTTGATCATAGTATAGTACACTATGATCATAGTATAGTACACTATGATCATAGTATAGCACACTACATTTGATACTACACTTTGATCATATTATAGTACACTATGTTCATAGTATAGCACAGTATATTTGGTACTACACTTTAATCATAGTATAGTACACTATGATCATAGTATAGCACACTACATTTGATACTACACTTTGATCATATTATAGTACACTATGTTCATAGTATAGCACAGTATATTTGGTACTACACTTTAATCATAGTATAGTACACTATGATCATAGTATAGCACACTACATTTGATACTACACTTTGATCATATTATAGTACACTATGTTCATAGTATAGCACAGTATATTTGGTACTACACTTTAATCATAGTATAGTACACTTTGATCATAGTATAGCAAACTATGATCATGGTATAGCACCCTACATTTTGATCATAGTATAGCCCACAACATTTGATACTACACTTTGATCATTAAATAGCACACTATGATCATAGTATAGCACACTACATTTGATACTACACTTTGATCATATTATAGTACACTATGTTCATAGTATAGCACAGTATATTTGGTACTACACTTTAATCATAGTATAGTACACTATGATCATAGTATAGCACACTACATTTGATACTACACTTTGATCATATTATAGTACACTATGTTCATAGTATAGCACAGTATATTTGGTACTACACTTTAATCATAGTATAGTACACTTTGATCATAGTATAGCAAACTATGATCATGGTATAGCACCCTACATTTTGATCATAGTATAGCCCACAACATTTGATACTACACTTTGATCATTAAATAGCACACTATGATCATAGTATAGCACACTACATTTGATACTACACTTTGATCATAGCATAGCACATTATGATCGTAGTTTAGCACACTACACTTTGATCATAGTATAGCACACTATGATCATTGTATAGCACTGTACAACTCCTCTCTGGGGAGGTTGTAGGAGGGTACTAGGATGACAGGGGATGCAAAACAATAACAGTGCAATTACGTTTTCATAACATGTTCACTACTGTCTACTTTCTCTTGTTAAATTCTTATTTTACGGTTATATTTTTATTCCCATTGTTGCTTTTTAGTTTTTATTCTTATTGTGATATTTCTCTATTTTGTTTCCATTTAAACCCCCATTATTTACTTTTTTTAAATTGATCTCAACTCTGTACACTGCTGCTGGAAATTTAATTTTCCTCAAGGAACTCTCCTGAAGGAATCAAAGTACTATCTATCAATCTATCTATCTATCCATCTATTATAGTACACTATGATCATAGTATAGCACAGTATATTTGATACTACACTTTGATCATAGTATCGTACACTATAATCATAGTATAGCAAACTACACTTTGATCATTGTATAGCACACTACATTTGATACTACACTTTAATCATAGTATAGTACACTATGATCATAGTATAGCACACTACACGTTGATCATGAAATACTACACTATGATCATAGTATAGCCCTCTACACTTTGATCATAGTATAGCACACTACATTTGATACCACACTTTGATCATAGTATAGTACACTATGATCATAGTATAGCACTCTTTATTTGATACTATACTTTGATCATAGTATAGTACACTATGATCATAGTAAAGGCCACTACAATTTGATCATATTATAGTACACTATGATCATAGTATAGCACAGTATATTTGATACTACACTTTGATCATAGTATAGTACACTACACTTTGATTGTAGTATAGTACACTATGATCATAGTATTGCACACTACATTTGATACTACACTTTGATCATAGTATAGTACACTATGATCATGGTATAGCACACTACATTTGATACTAGACTTTGATCATATTATAGTACACTATGATCATAGTATAGCACAGTATATTTGATACTACACTTTGATCATAGTATAGTACACTACACTTTGATCGTAGTATAGCACACTATGATCATAGTATAGCAGGCTACATTTGATACTACACTTTGGTCATAGTATAGTACACTATGATCATAGTATAGTACACTATGATCATAGTATAGCACACTACATTTGATATAACACTTTGATCATATTATAGCACACTATGATCATAGTATAGCACACTACACGATGATCATAATATAGTACACTATGATCATAGTATAGCAGAATACATGTGA
>NC_084634.1:34431107-34433607 GCF_033978795.1 Nerophis ophidion
CTTTACCCACCTGCTCCCGGTGCCACCCACACTGGTTTAAATGTAACTTAGATATTGGGTGTCACTATGTAAAGCGCTTTGAGTCACTTGAGAAAAGCGCTATATAAATATACTTCACTTCACTTTGTGAACAAATGCGTGAGCAAATTGTCACAAGAGTTTAAGAACAAACATTCTCAACAAGCTATTGCAAGGAATTTAGGGATTTCTCCATCTCATCATCATCATCATCAGCCGTTGTCAGTCCACTGCTGGACGAAAGCCTCAGCATGTTTTTGCCATTTGGCGTACTCTTCATGCTGGTTATTAGCCCACACCTTCCACGCTGGCTTGGTGCGGGTTGGAAGGGGTACTTTATATCAGAGATCCTTCTCCTAGACTAATTGCCTTACTGGGCTGTTGAACTTAGTCCGTCCTGTTTGTTGTCCGCGCCCCATTTACCCAGGGACCCGCTCAGCTTTATGGCGCTGACCGCCCTCCAGTCACCAGAGAAGGTGCAAACGGTTCTTTGTGTGCATGTTATAGACGTTAGTTGGGACTCACTAACCCCATCTCATGCTTGGATGTAGTTAAACGTCATACCCAGGACCATCTACAGGTGCGTAATATCATCAAAAGGTTCCGAAAATCTGGAGAAATCCCTGCACGTGACATTCAATGCCCGCGACCTTCGATCCCTCAGGCGGTACTGCATCGAAAGGCGACATCAGTGTGTAAAGGATATCACCACATGGGTTCAGGAACACTTCAGAAAAGCACTATTAGTAATGGGTTGTACTTGTATAGCGCTTTTCTAGCTTCAAGGTACTCAAAGCGCTTTGACACTACTTCCACATTCACCCATTCACACACACATTCACACACTGATGGAGGGAGCTGCCATGCAAGGCGCTAACCAGCACCCATCAGGAGCAAGGTTGAAGTGTCTTGCTCAGGACACAACGGACGTGACGAGGTTGGTACTAGGTGGGGATTGAACCAGGGACCCTCGGGTTGCGCACGGCCACTCTCCCCACTGTGCCACGCCATCCCTACAGTTTGTCCATACATCTGCAAGCAGGGTTTCCCTCAGCGCTTTGTTGTTAAGGCGGCCGCCTTAACAACTCAATATTAGTAACTCAATACTTACTAAGTCAAAATAATGACATACTTAGTATCTCAGGTAACTAGGACTGTTTTCTGTTAGCACTTTGTTGCTAAAGAGGACGCTTTAACACTTCAACATTAGCAACTCAATATTTACTAAGTCAAAATAATAACGTACTTAGTATCTCAGGTAACTCGGACTGTTTTCTGTTTTGTTTTTACTTTGCGGAAAAATGATTGAGATATACATCGTATATTGCCATTCAGCATACGGGAGCGGAAAACACAAGCAAAAATTGAAACCGGCCTACTTCACCACAGTCTGTAGCCTATTGCGACCCCCAGGAAAGCGATGAGATGGAGACGTGATGGTGGTGACAGGCCAAATTGCACCCTTACACCCACCCAGCCCCTTCCCCGTCCGTCCCGGGCGACACACCCTTCCCCCCCGGAGAGACACCACCTTGACTAACAAAGATTATGGGGGAAAACACTGGTAAGTGCAAGTTAAAACTCTACTATGCAAAGCAAAAGCCATTTATCAACAACATCCAGAAACCCCGCCGGCTTCTCTGGGCTCGAGATCATCTAAGGTGGACTGATGCAAAGTGGAAAAGTGTTCTTTGGTCTGACGAGTCCACATTTCAAACAGTTTTTGGAAATATTCGACATCGTGTCATCAGGACCAAAGGGGAGGCGAACCATCCAGACTGTTATCGACGCAAAGTTCAAAAGCCAGCATCTGTGATGGTATGGAGGTGCATTAGTGCCCAAGGCATGAGTAAATTACACATCTGTGAAGGCACCATTAATGTTGAAAGGTACATACAGGTTTTGGAACAACATATGCTGCCATCTAAGCGCCGTCTTTTTCATGGACGCCCCTGCTTATTTCAGCAAGACAATGCCAAGCCACATCCAGCACGTGTTACAACAGCGTGGCTTCTTAAAAAAGGAGTGCGGGTACTTTCCTGGCCCGCCTGCAGTCCAGACCTGTCTCCCATCGAAAATGTGTGGCGCATTATGGAGCGGAAAATATGACAACGGAGAACCTGGACTGTTGAACGACTGAAGCTCTACATAAAACAAGAATGGGAAAGAATTTAATTTTCAAAGCTTCAACAATTAGTTTCTTCAGTTCCCAAAAGTTCATTGAGTGTTGTTAAAAAAAAAAAGGTGATATAACGCCGTGGTGAACATGCCCTTTCCCAACTACTTTGGCACGTCTTGCAGCCATGAAATTCTAAGGTAATTATTATTTGCAAAAAAACCCACAAAGTTTATGAGTTTGAACATCAAATATGTTGTCTTTGAAGTGTATTTAATTGAATATGGGTTGAAATTTACATTTAACACAATTTCCCAACTCATATGAAAACGGGGTTTGTAAGTGCAAGTTAAAACTCTACTATGC
>NC_084634.1:34438607-34441107 GCF_033978795.1 Nerophis ophidion
CGCCGCAGTCTTTTCATGTCTTTCTCACAATCGATGAATGTCAAAGTTGACCAACTTCTCGGTTTATGGCCAAAACATTGTCCTTTCCAGGTGAAAGGCAGCATAACAGGCGAGTTAGCTCTCTGTGATCATGGCACCGCAAAAAATAGTTTGTCTTCGTAAGCCCTTATAATAACAATAATACTTTTCAGACCTCAAGATGTAAACAGAGTATTGTTGGCGGTTTTTGGAAGTTTTTTAGAAGGCCTTACGGGTGCAATAGACTACTCCTAATAGCTGCATTGTTAGCCACTTGCCGTAGATCACAAATTAGAATGCATAAAAAAGAAAAAAAAAGGTGTTCTTGTTGTGAATGATAGGCAAAATAAAAAAAAGTGCCCTTTAAAGACAGAGGAGGCTTAAAATGGGAATATTACCTATAATTATTTTGATTTTTTTTAATCACCTTAGGCCGGCAATTGTGTACATTGTTGGCTATGATAATGATCAACTGTTTTAATCTCTTAATCTACAAAACCCCCAAACCAGTGGAGTTTAATGGTAAATAAAAACAAAATACATCCATATTGCAAATCATTTTCAACTTATATTAAATTGAATTGACTGCAAAGACAAGATATTTAATGTTGGAACTGGTAAACTTTGTTATTTTTTGCAAATATTTGCCCATTCATAATTCGGTGGCCGCGACATGTTCCAAAAAAAAAAAGCTGGCACAAGTGACAAAAAAAAGACGGAAAAAGTTGACAAATGCTCATCAAATATTTATTTGAAACATCCCACAGGTGAACAGGCCAATTGGGAACAGGTGGGTGCCATGATTAGGTATAAAAGCAGCTTCCATTAAAATCCCAAAGCACGGGTAACTTACACATCTGTGAAGGCACCATTAATGCTGAAAGGTACATACAGGTTTTGGAGCAACATAAACGCCCCTGCTTATTTCAGCAAGACAATGACAAGCCACATTCTACAAAAGATACAACAACGTGGCTTTATGGTAAAAGAGTGCGGGTACTAGACTGGCCTGCTTGTAGTCCAGACCTGTCTCCCATGGAAAATGTGTGGCCCATTATGAAGCGTAAAATACCACAACAAAGACTTGAACGACTTAAGCTGTACATCAAGCAGGAATGATAAAGAATTCCACTTCCAAAGCTTCAACAATTAGTTTTCTCAGTTCCCAAACGTTTACCGAGTGTTGTTAAAAGGAAAGGCCATGTAACACAGTGGTAAAAAATGCCTCTGTGCCAACTTTTTTGCAATGTGTTGCTGCCATTCAATTCTAAGCTAATGATTATTTGCAAAAAAAATGATAATTTGGAACATTAAATATCTTGTCTGTGCAGTCTGTTCAATTGAATATAAGTTGAAAAGGATTTGGAAATCATTGTATTCTGTTTTAATTTACCATTTACACAACGTGCCAACTTCATTGGTTTCGGGTTTTGTACTTAGGTTTAGGTTGGGATCTCTACAGGGGGTCTAAGACTTCAACAACAAAAAACACTATTAAAGACCAAAATAGGGCCAAAGAACCTTAAGTATTAGGCTGTCATTGCATTATAATCCTAGACAGTCTTCAGGAATACTTGTATGGTGACTTTCACAACATGGTGCTACTGTGCTAAATGTGATACTAGCTTGTGATTCGGTATTTGACATTAATATCTTGAATAAGATATCATTCAAATTGGTATATTGATTGATTGATTGAAACTTTTATTAGTAGATTGCACAGTACATATTCCGTACAATTGACCACTACATGGTAACACCCGAATAAGTTTTTCAACTAGTTTAAGTCAGGGTCCACGTGAATCAATTCATGGTATAATATATATAAATGTATATCTTATTGAAACTGTATAGATTAGTTTTTCGCTGCGCATTGACAAAAAATTGTTTACCCATTTCTGGTCTCAGAAATGGGTCCACACATCAGGGAGAGAACATCCATAGAGAAGTTAAGTCCCTACCTTTAGTCAAAAGTGATTTATGACCCCCCATAAAACAATGATTTATGACCCTCAAGGTCAAAGGTCAATGATTTATGAGGGGTCAAGTTCAAAGGTTAATGATTTATGAGGGCTCAAGGTTAAAGGTCAAAGTCAAAGGTCAGGTTCAAATGTCAGGTTCAAATGTCAAGGTCAAGTGGGTGTGGCTTACCCGGAAGAGGGTGGAGTTAAGACCTGCGGTGGGAGTGGTTAAACCAGGAAGAGGGTGGAGTTTTAAACAGAAAGAGGGCAGAGTTAAGACCTGCGGTGGGAGTGGTTAAACCAGGAAGAGGGTGGAGTTAAGACCTGACAGGGAACAGAGGAGGGATCAGTTTTTTTTAAGAAAGCAATGTCATCTGAGCAGCATGTGACCATATATTTGATAGTTTAAATGTTTACGATCGTTTGAAACAACTTCCAGATTTCGATGTATTGATGGCTGGGAATGTTACGTGTGGAGATGTGGACACGCACGCACTTCACACACACACACACACACACAC